>NC_042495.1:612413-644061 GCF_005508785.2 Acyrthosiphon pisum | reverse complement strand
ACTCTAAGATTACTTAAACACATAGAAAGAATGATTTTGCGTAAATGCATTTTGTCTATGTTGCGTGTGAGCCAGAGAGAGAAAACAAATAGTGCGCTGACAGCCTCTTAAGATGATATGCCATTTATTGCTAAATTAACAAATAGCATTCACTGTTAAAAATGTACTCAGAATTTTAAAAGAACAACATAATTTCTATAGTAAGTATCTATTTAAATCAATCATATTAAAAATATTTGTAGAAAAATATCTAAAATAAATAGGTAAGTACTCAGATTCAATTTGATATCACCATTCACCACCATTATTGTTTAATGCGGACTATGCGAATTTCATAAAAATATATAATGTATATTTATTTAAAAATTCACAGTAAAAACCAAAAGAAATATAGGTATAAAAATAATAATAATAGTTTCTATAAATAGCTTGACAATATTGAAAATGTCATTGATTATAGCAAATTAAAATTTAACACATGACATTTTCACTGAATTCATAAATTAATTACACCATAATACACTATTAACTGTTAAAAATATATTTTCACTCATGTATGAACTACTTATTGAAATCTGAAATTTTCGATTTTTATTAGTTTTTATTTAAAATAAATATCGATTCAAACATTTTTGATAGGTCAAAAAGCTTTAAAATATAAAACAAGGTTCATCATAAGATGTTGCAAGTGGAAATTCAAAAAAAAGTTGATCGTAAGTCCACAATATTTTTTTATAAGCGTCTAAAGTTAATATTTTACAAAGTTACTAAAATTTACAAATTATTTTGAGTTCGATATTATTAAAAATGTTCTTTTTATATCTAAGATCTAAGATTTGAAAATTGAACACAAGATTCCTCATAAGTTTGTCAACCTTTATCAAAAAAAAATTATTATGATCGTTTGAAATTCAAATTGTTACAACATCTGATATTCACTCAATTTCTCATGAAACAATTTTCTGAGTTTGTCGTAATTTAAAAATGAATAACTATAGATATTTGAAATTTACAAAAAATGTATATTTAATGATTTCCTATTCTTAATAAAAATATGAAAATATTTTGACTCGTTTTGAGCTGTTTACAGACATTTTTAATTTTTAATTTTTTAGTTTATTTTTATATAAATGTCAATAAAATATTGGGTCAAAAAGCTTGAAAATTGAATACAAGACTCCTGATTTATTGTTACAATAGCAGTTGAAAAATAAAAGAATACATAATCACAATTTTTTTATAAACATTTAAAGTTTAAATTTTTACAAAATGTATCAAAATATATTGTACCTATATACAGTGGCGGATTTAACGGTCGTTTAGTCGGCAAATGCCAACGGGGCCCTCTCCTAAATTGTGCACTGAGACCCACCTAAATTATAAAGTTGATTGTTTTTATATTTTAACCAAAAAAAAAAAAGTATATTTCAAACTGCAATATAATTTACCATTGTTTTAATAATAAAATAATTTAAATATATAGGAATACTTCAAAAGTAGAAAATATTATAATTAAATAAAGTAGAAAAGATCGAAGTAAATACAAGCTACATTTTAATTACAATCTACATTCTGTGAAATGGGGGTAAGTATGTTACTGATACATTTTGTAGGAGGCCCCTCTTATTGATTTGCCAACTTTCTTTGAACCCTTAAATCCGCCACTGCCTATATAGTTAAACATTTATACAATGTTCAACTTTTATAGCTAAGGATTAATAATTTAAAAAGAGTTCCACAAAAGTAGTTAATTCTATAACTAAAAATCTAAAATATATATAAACACAGTTTTTTTTATAGTTGGGTATTTTAAGTTCAAATTTGGACGAAATTACATATTAAATAAGCAAGAATAACAATTTTAGTTATTTTCTTGTAATTTAAAAGATTTATTTGTGGGTACTTGAAACTTCTAAAGTATATTATTAAATATACCAATATGATAATATACAAATGATAATAATTATAGTAACTTACCAGCAACCGTATTAATAATAACAATATAATTAATATATAACATAAAATATAAAATATCCTAGGCTGACAAACCGTCTACGTTCAGAATTGGTTTTCATAAATTTAATACCATCCATTAGTACTAATCCACTTGTAACCTACTGTGTAGCAGAGCGTAACACCCATTCCCACTATTTTTATATTTTTTAACACTTGTTTTTATAATTTATCAATTACTAACAATACAAAATTTAAAAAAAACACCAATGCATTTTATTTTTTACTAGCTGACCCCGTGCACTTCGTTGCTCGTTAAATGTACCAACTCTATATGACCCAAACATTATTTGATTCGTTATTTAATATTTGGTGGATGGCGTTCAAAACGTATCTTAACTTTTTCGTTGCCCGGAGTAAAAATTCTGATTCAAAGCAGTATATTATCAGGTAGGCAATCTACCTGCGGTAGATCGCGGACCCCGTGCTGCTGGAACGTAAGTGTATGATTTCAATCTAGAGTATCAATGTGCCTAATCTGCCCAAATAACCAATGGAAACCAATAAAAAATAAATACTAATTTCTACTGTAGACTGTAACCAATGGCAACTATTTAAAAAATAAATAAAAATAAAATTTCCAATTTCCATCGTGAACCTCAAGATCCCTGTTTGAGCACCTCTTTAAAATGCAAATTTCGACAAATCTTTTCTTAGCGGATGCCTACGCCATAATAGCTATCTGTATGTCAAATTTCAGCCAGATCCGTCCAATGGTTTGAGCTGTGCGTTGATAGCAGTCAATCAGCTTACTGTTTAATATATATAGATTTTTATTTATAACTAGCTGATCCCGTGCACTTCGTTTCCCGGCAACCAATAATTATTATTATAATAGCTTCAAAACCCATGGCAACCATTTAAAAACAAAAATTTCTATCGGAAATCTCAAAATTCCTGTTTGAGCACCTCCCGGGGTTGGTTCTCTCCCTTTTTAAATTAGCCTATCTTCTGCTCAGAGGTATAATCTATCTATATATATATAAATATCTGATCCCGTTTACTTCGTTGCCCATTAAAATTGCCAACTCTATATGAATAATAATTCTACGTATCACCATGGCAACCATTTATATACAAAACATTTTATCGGAAATTTCAAAATAATATATAATTGGTTGCCATGGTAATATGGAGACACACACGGACGGAAATCTCTAAATAATAGGTATATAAATGGTTGCCATGGTAACATGGACACGCACACTGACACACATACATTCATTTTTATATATATAGATTTTTATTTGATTTTTATACAACGACATGTACTGAGAATTTTTACATGATTCTGACCTCCCCAAAGTACCAACTAGATTCAAATTCCTACTAGAAACCATTCTCAAAGTTAAAATTAAAGAAGTCTTAATGCTTCAAAAGGATATGACGGATAAAAAAATTTAGAAATATATACAACTTTATTTGTATATTGTGAAAAAAATACATTCATTGCTAAGGATCTAAATTAGTTTGTTATTAAATAATATTATGATTCTAAATGAAATTTAAAGAGAAAATTAAAGGGGAACAAATTAATTTTAACAAGACCCAAGGCAATATTATAAATGCTATTCTGATAAGTCAACTCATGTAAGTGCTCTAAAAAATCATAATAAACAGAATAAAATATTACAATACATAAAAAAAAAAAAAGAATAACAATAACATAAAATTGTACAAAAATTCAAAAAACCTAAATTTTGTTTATTTTAAAATACATGCCTTAGTTTCAGTTGTTATTACCTCTAGTGAATAAATACTTATAACTTATAACCATTCAAAATCCAAATATTAAAGTTATTATTTATTTATAATTTTGTTAATTTTATAGAATTTATAAAAGTAATAATGACATAAACCAATATTTTATCATTCATTTTGATTAGGTATTAGATATTTTATTCTGTAATATTATTTATTTTTTCAACAAAACGGGCTGGACCCAATTATACATAAATATAATAAGAAGTATCATTTGAAAAAAAACTTTCTTTTTACATAAATAATTTAATAAGTTTCATATATTTTGAATACCAAATTAAATAATTAATTGCAAACATTTGAAAGTTTTAATTTTCTTAAATACTGAAACGTGTTTATGATGTTATGATTTTATTGTCAAAATTCACATTAATGTTAGAATAATATAACCAATGATAAACTTAATGGTTTTTTTAACTAAGCATTTAGTGTGCAAAACACAGTGCATTATTTTATACCCAAAGATTATACCATACAAATACAAAAGAAATACAAAATTGAATATGAATTCTTACTTTAAAATCTGATAACGAAGCCATTAAATCATCTAACTCTCGAGTAGCTGAAGAAGCAGTTGGACAGACAGTACGGGTAGTTGTGGTAGTGGTTTCTTCCATCATCATCTTTGAAATCAATTGTCCATTGTTACTAAAGAAATAACATTAAAATGACATTAATAAAAATTATTAAAATACAAAGTAAATAAAATAAACATTTTCTCATAGCCTAAAAATACAATATATGTGCATATTATATGTGTATAAAATGTGTTTTTTTGACATTTTTTACGGTATATTCAAAATAAACGCAATCAAGAAAAATTAAAAATGAAGTAGCTGCAGATCTAGCAAAGTTGCCTCTAAATGTTGCAAGTGAGCCATTCAACAAAAGAAAAAAACTAAGATTGACACAACCTATAGAAAGAAGAACAAAAGAACTATTTACAAGAATCCAAAATTATGAAATAAATTTTGAAGACTTCCTAAAAGCTCATAACATCAGAAAACGCTGTAATGACTAATTAATATTATAATCACATTACATTTAAATTTATATTTAATTATTATGATTATTATTATTATAAATTTGTGGCTGACTAGGTAATATTATAAACACATAATAGTACATGTATGCATTTTTTTTATTTATATACAATTATTATTATTGTTATTATTATTATTATAAATTATATGCATCGGTATCATGACATACATTTTTTATAAAATAATTCTTATAAATTATTTATATTTAGTCAATCCCCAATATAATGCTACTAGGGATTTTTTTTCCAAGTGCAAGGATTTTTTCGTCAAAAACCATTTTGCGTATAAATTTCCATTTATCCTTAATTTTTATTTTGTTTTTCCCGCCGCTTTTGAAAACGGAGATAACAGACACCAAAAAAAAAAAAAAAAACAAACAAAATAAGACACACACACATCATTGTAAAATCAATACATTCATTACTCCGCTCAGAATCTAAAAGTACCTAAATAATATATAAAGATTAATGACACTTAAAAATATTAATTGTATAAAAAATAAAAGTTTCAAAAATAAATGCAACTAGATATTATTGTTACTTATTGTATAATGGTGAAGATGGTAATTAAATTACAAAATTTTATAATGAGGATTAACATTTAATTTTAAATATTAGTACTATGAGGTAAGTTTATAATAAATGAGATATAAGTATAGTAAAAATTATTTGTTTTGATCAGTTATATATATTTTATCCACAACTTTATTAAGTTTTATGAACTTGTGTGCACACATTTATAATAAATGTTGTTTAGTATATATTATGTACATTATAATTTGAATATTAAAATTGTAATGCAAAAAAGAAAACAGTTTCCCGGTTATGTTTAAATTAATTTATTACAATTATTATAAACTAACTCAAAATAAATATAAATTAATACATTACTTTACCTTTTTGAAGAAAGTGATGTGTCCAACTCATCTAAAAGAGAATCTACTGATGGACGTGTTGGAATATTTACTGTTTTTGTTGGAATAGAATAAGAATCTCCATTAACCACTAAATCAATTTAAAATTAAAATATTTATTAAACATAATTTTAATAACATAGTTTGCATAAAAATAAATTAAATATTTTAAAGTATAACTACAATAAACAAATTAATATATTTGTAGAAATTCATCATTTGTAATTGTTATACTAAAAGCTTGAATACATTATAGTACAGGTATCTCATAAGTATTTTTCTTATAGTTATCCAAAAAATTCAAAAACTAAATCAACATTTTTCTAAATATTATTTCAAATATTGTTGAAATTGGATAGGTATTCAGATGTAAAATAAAGATATTTCTTTAAGTAATTTCAGTTATTTTATTGTAATTTAAAAAATATTTATTGTAGGTACTTAAAATGTTTCGTTAATACATATATTATTATTTTCTATGCAGAATGATATCTTCAAAGTATTTAGAATAGTTTTATCTATATGTATTTATACCATAAACTTATTCTCATAACTATATGGTGTGTATCGACCTAATATGCAATGATTTTATTAATAAATTAGTTCAACCAACCTAACCTAACCTAACCATATTACTAATGGAAAAATAAATTACTTATGGTAATATCAATAACCTTAGAATTAGAGGCTGACATACTGTATCTGCTCAGAATTTTTTTTTGTATACAAAGATTTATCGTTTAATTATAATTTAATATATCCATTTCAATGACCACTTCAATGATGAGATACACTCAAAATAAAGAATCTATAAAGTAGTGATTTAATTATTTTTTAAATTAAATTTGAATATAATAGCACAACAAACTTATTTTAGTTAATATTCATTATATTTTTCAGAAGACAAATAAAAGTCTTCACTTTCTAGTTAAAGTTTTTTTATAATATATAATATTTGAAACTCAATATATTTTTATAAGTTCAACCTTAAAAAAAATTAAGACTCGTTAGTGCTTAAAATGGTGCTTAGTAAGCACAATTTGATAAGGAATGGGACTTTGATTATGCTAACCATAGTTTTGAAATCAGCAACCTCATAATGTATGCAATTTATGGTTGATTAGTTGTTATTATATATCAATAAATATTAATTTAATGATAATAAACAATAAGAATGGCACAAAGCCATTATTAAATGTGTTAATTGTTTGCTGGGGGAGGGGCAGTTTGATGGTAGGCTATAGTTTCTCATTAATAATGAGTCATTATGTGATCCAAGATCATAAGACTAACTGAAAAAAATAGGGGGCTTCAGCACTCTCAATTTCATTATTGGAATTGTGCCCCTACATATAAAAATATAAAATAACTTAAAAGCAACAACTAAGGAAATTGTGTATTTAACAAACAGAAATAATTAAAAAGTTTTAAAATCTATTATGAACATACATTTTTTTAAACAATTTTTTAAAGTAAACATGTTTATTGTCTAATTTTACAGGTATAAAAATCTAAAATCTGCAGGAATAACACTTCTACACTTTCTTTGCAATAAATACCACGAGATTACCTAACCAATAACTGTGGTTTATTTCAATTTTAAAATTAAATTAATATGATTACTAATAATTATTTATTATTATTTAAATTAATATGTTAGTAATTATTACATGCTACATAATAATCAAGAGCTAACTTTATTATTTAATTTTTATGTCTACCAATTACCCACTCACCCACGTTATATTTTGATAAATTGGCTACTCATTAGTATAGGTAGTATTATACTATATACCATTATACCCTCTCACCACAAACTGAGCAAGAAAAAGCAATATTCCTACACAAGGAAACATAGAGAAATATAGAATTTTTTCATTCAGTGCATAATATTAATTCTAATAAATTGATAATGATATTTATATTTTTAAATAAATTACAAAAAAGACATCGACAACATTTAGAGTGCATTTGAGTATTATTTACTTATAAGTAATTTTTAATTGATAAAAACAAAATAAATATATATATTTAACAGCCCATACCAAGTTATTTATAATAACAACAAGACACAATGGTACATACTGAATACATTTTTAAAATATAATTTAAATGGATCAATTATTTATAATACTATACATACATTTTTTATCAGCATAGCGTGAATTGCTAAGATCTTGAAGTAATGTGTCAAGTTCCGAAAGATTATTATTCAATGAAGATGTCATTTTTGATGATTTAAATTCATTTCTAGGTTGTGTTGGCTAAAAGAAAATACACTAATATTAATAAATTGTCTACTTAATATTTATAAAACAAAAATTCATTTAAAATATTTCTTATTGATGAGTATTAATTCAGGAATGTTAATTAAATAATTGTCTCTAAATATATGACAAACAAAGTATTTTATATGCAGGCTTAGAAGAAAAATATACAAGGTGATTTACAAAGCAAGTCCACCTTCATTATTTTTCTTTTATAATGAGTTTGATCAAATTATAGTTTTTGTAATTTTTAAGTTAATTTTTAAGGATCATATTTGGAACGCTTATATTTTTGTATATCATATAAGTAGTGTCTTGTGGTGATACTAACTTTTTTTCTCAAATGAGAACTAAACATTTTTTCTGTAATTTGTCAAGCCGATTATTTTTTTTTGAAAATCTTAATGAATCTAAATTGAAATTCAAATGAATAGTTAGAAGTGCTTAGCAGTAAGAATAATAGATCCATGATAATAAGTTTGGAAGATGTGGAGACTATAGTTACTTGAAAATGTATAGTAATTAATAATTAGTAATTAATATAAATCTATTAACATTTCATTATTTTTAAAAACTGTCAGAGTATAATAAGTACTAAATTATATGTGTATAACATCTATTTCATGTTTTCGTAAAACCATTTTTATTATCCTTAGTTAATAATAACTCAGAAACTTGCATTCAAATTTTAATTTAAATAGCTACCTTAACATTTAAACAAATTCATCTGTTTAACAATTTACAAAAGAAAATGTTCGGTTCTCATTAAAAAAAAAGAAGTTGGTAATGGTATAGTACACTTCTTAATAAATGTTATAAAAAAATTAAATTATTTAAAAATATGGTCCTTAAATGTATTTTTAAAATTCCAAATCCATAATTTGAATAAATTAATTATTAAAGAAAAAATTGGGGTGAAGTGCTTGATGAATCATCCTGTATAATATTATGGTTTCTAAATAAAATTAAAAATATTTATACTAAAAATTTAATTGAACCATAATTATTAACTGCAATATGCGTATCCCAACCCCAAGTTCATGAAAAGTGTGTATACCGATAATTCTTGCCGAACCGCAGGGTTTGAAGTTGACCTTTCAATCTTGTGAGATCGGACCGTGGCATATTCTGGTGCTAGTGCAACCGGTGAACCAGCAGAAGCCAATCGAGAGCGAACTCCACCATTAATACTTCCATATCCTCCGTTGACGCCACTGTTTAATTTGTTGGTCTGCTGTATTGTGCTTTGCAGGTCCGCGAGCAATGCATCTAAACGAAATTAAAAACAACTCATATAATATTAAGTAATAACTAATAAATCAAACGATAATGTTTAAACATATATTGGAAATTAAATATTATATTAGGTATTAAAATTAAAGTTGTGAATTCGTGCCTATATAGTGGCCGATATAATATATATTATGATGTATGACAAGTACCTATAGAAACGTGTTTTATCCTCCGCACATTTTGCATTCGTGTTTAATGTGTAATGGGTATGATGTGGCGATTCTGAGTAGGTACTAAATAAATTACCGGATGAAAATGCCCAAGTTTAGCATAGTTAGAAAACATAGGCGGGTCTGTAATATGTGGTATGCATATTTTGATACAAGCAAATTAGCAAATGAGAAAATGGTATATTGCCACGACCATTCATCATTTGCATGTCAAACACACATAATAAATTTATGTACAGTATAAAAAATATGGGTGCGGACTAATAGGTACGTTAAATTTTACTATAATTAAGTGACACGTTGTAGTTATATCATTTATTTTGTTCATATAATAAAACCAATGTTAAACGTAATTCCAACTTTAAATTCACATGTGTTTTACACTTTTATGTGAACAATTAATGTTTAAATAAAATTTGAAACATAATTTAAAACGCATTATATTTTAATATAAAGATTAAAAATTTAAATCCTCGGAACTAAACATTTTAAAATGTACACAAAAAAACAACAATTTTATTATTTTTTAAATCTATTAAGACTAAGGGCCGTATTCATGGTCGATGCTTAAGAATAAGTATTGCTTAAGCTATACTTATGAGTTATTACTCAAATGAAAATCAGAAAAATTATTACTTAAATTAAGATTGGTTGAGACCTAGGTACCTATAAGCATTGCTTTTAGTTATTATTTTTATATTAGTTACATATTTTTAATTTTTAAATTATTTAAATTATCTTATAAGTTATATTATTAAATACCTATTCTTGAGCATCGACTATGACTATGGCCCTAAAAATAGTTCAAGTCGATCACTTGCTTTGGCGTTTACAAAATGCTAAAAAAAAACCACAAAAAATAATTCGAAGAAATTTGAAATTCCTGTTATTATATATTTTTTTTTTATATATATATTATATTATTGACGATGAAAAATATATTTACTTTTGGAGTAAGTAGGTACATACCTCCTTTAAGAAGTACATACCTCCTTCTACCTACTTAAAATTATAATATATCATTAAATAAAAATCATTACTATACATATAACACTCCGTTTAAAATACGTCCAAAACATAAGATGATGATTACTGTCAAAATGGTATTTACTGAGCATATTTATAAACTTTGGCCACACCATTTTTATGTAAGTAAGTACACATTAATGAAATAGTATTAGCATTCTAGTCTGATAATTTTAATAATACTTAGTTTGCAATGATACGTACAAAGTATGGTTAATTAAATAATTTGATCATGAATAATCATAAAACGCATTCCATTAATTGCATTTAGATGTAAGTGAGTACCTAATTTGTTTAATTAACCAGGTAGGTAACTGTACAATTTAACTAGGTATACAAAATATAATCTGTAGAATAAAAAAAAAAATTAAATACATTCAAATAAACTAAAGGTCTACTTCATGCATAAACAAACTACTATACGGAAAAAAATTACTAATTTAGTTTTTATCTAAAATCGAAACCTGAACACATAAAATTACCTATAATGAATACATTTTCTTTTAGATTGTTGTATTACTCGTATTCGAGAGCTTATAGCCGCTTAGGTCATAAATTGTATGATTATTAGTTAATAGTTGTATGCGTTATGATCGTGCCAAAAATTAATGAAAAAACAAATAGGTAGCTTATAAACTAAATGTTCTTACGCAAAGCATAAATAATAAACATACATGAATAGGATTACGAAATATCGTAATTATATAAATATATAATTACTATTTAATACTTGTTGGTCGTATTTTTTTCTTATTATATTGTGCAATATATAAAATTCTATATTTTATAATTTTTTTACATATTACACAATTTTTTTTACACAATAATCAAAGGTACCTACACTGACTATTATTATAAAACTATTTACCTATATAAGATGATTTGTCGTTTTTATGTGTAAAAACAGCTCGACTGGCCATTTCCACGCCTATGATTTTATATTAAAATTCGAATGAAAATACCTGTGTAATTTATAATATGATATTCACGTGTCATAAATTTTCATGCCATTTGAGCTTAAAATCACAACCATTATGCAGTAGAAGCTGCGTACGGGTTCGTGGAGAAAACAAAAACGGTATGTTTATATGACATGAATAAAACGTATGCTTAAGGTGTGGGTTTTCTACGCATCATATCAACCACGAAATTATAACCATCAGATTACGAATAATCCCACGTTCCTGACAAATTCGAAGAGCTGCACGCAGAAAACTGGCTAATTTATATCGAGGCCAATAAGACCTAGAGGATTTGTTTTAAAAATAGAAATAGAACCAAACACCTTTTTGGATCAATAAGCTACGTTCAGTGTGTAGGCGGCGTGTGTTAAGCCACGATAATAATATATATGCCTAAGTATATAAAATATATACTGGCTAACGTCATTTGAAGAACTTTTTTTTAAGTACTACATTTGGAACAATCCCAAAATTTTTTAAAATTAAACTTTAAAAAAAACATTTTTTAAACAAATTTGAGTTAAACGTAAAATTCTAAATATGTAAATTATTTTATAAAATATTAATAATATTATCATTATGCCCACCACTTTGGTATGAATACTTAAAATTATATTTTTAGTCGAGGTTGCCTAGTATATTATACCTGCATAAATAATTAACCTATTTACCTAAACATCAATTAAAATAATATCGGTAATAGATGTTGTTCAAGCTAAAGACAATCACCGGCAGTAACTCGTTTTAATATAAAAGTGTCTACTAAATTGGTAGTACCATTGATTATAAATAGTAAATATTGTAGTATGACGTACTATAGTACGTACTAAAATGAAAAATATAAAAACAGCTATTGATTTACAGAATAGAACATGTGGAATACCAAATAGTGTTTTATAAATCTCTAACGGTATTTCGTTTCGTTTTTATTTGACGCACAAAGTGATTTATAATTTTTATATAGTTTTATTTTCTCATCAAACCTGCACACATATTTTAATTTATTCATTTTAGATTCAAATCTCCTTGATTCTGACATAGATGGCTAAGTAAACGTCATGTCTTAACAATGAAATAATATAATACAATGAATGATTTTTTACAATAAACAATATTTTTAGAGAAGTAAAGCCTTATAGTCATACACAAACGCCCAAAAAAAAAAAATGTTTTGCTTAATTCAGATACTTATAAGCAGGGCTCGTAAGTTCATGCATCTGCATGTTTTTTTTGCTACACAGAAAAACATGCTAACTGATATACAAATCCGTTTCATAACAATAGTAATAATAATATGAAGTTTGATAATGCATGTTTTAGCATGTTTTGGGTGTAAAGGCATATTTGGCATATAGTCGACTTTTTACAGTCGTTAGTGCATATTATTTCATGGAAATATTTTTTAGACATATTATTTGAAAAGTTTCTTGTTTCTTATTTATTTTTCCGTTTACAAAATGATAGTGTTTTGGTTTATTTTTATTCTCGTGTGAAAGTGTGAGTACCTAGTACCTATAGTATCATAGTAGGACTTATTTGGATTATATGCGTTTTACGTAGTACCGCGGAAACAATGTAATCGCGACCACCACCATCCTCCCCCGTTCAAAGTTCGTCGTCGAAACGAACCTGTACAGGCATGTACACGCGTGCAGCTTCTCACCAACCCGCATTTATAATTTTGTACATTGGTACAGTATAGTATTCTTGCACTCACTAGTCGCCGATGAGTTTACTCGTATGATTCGTTAGTCCGTTCAATTTCCCGTTTTAGTGTGAGGTACCGTACACATTATTCATATTATGGGTGTACACAAATTAGACAAAAATGACTGCTTAATTAAGATTTATAAAGATAACAAAGCTATTTGAACTTCATAAATATTAAATTTATTTTTTATTTTATCAATTTTGACTGTTAAATATATAAAATTTAAAAGGAATAAAATACTTTTAAAATGTATTGATTTATTCTTATTATTTAAAAATTTGCTGATGATTTTTTTACATAATGCATATTTTGAGTGCATAATTTAAAAATGTTAGGGCATATAAATGCATATTTTCGAACTTTTTAGTGCATATTTTGACAATTTTTAGTGCTTGAAGTTACGAGCCCTGCTTATAAGTGAGGTATAACACGGTATTAAATAGTATAAAAAGTATCATGAAAACAAAATGTGAATTTCATGGTTAAGCGCACATATGTGTTAAGTAAAAATTTATTAACGAAATTGACAAATGTGGTAAGTGCTCTTATCACATATGGGTTAGATACCAGAGCAAATACAACATCTGACCACAAAATTATATGACGTCACAAGAGTATTTCATATTATACCTCATTTGGCACATTAAAATACACAATTTGAAATATTTATTCTATTACATAACACATTTTACACAAAATTTGTACTTAACACATGTGTGCGCTTAACCATTATTATACATTATTAATACAATTGAATTTAGTTAGGTATTCTAAACTAACTATTTTAAAAACCTTGACTAATGTTTGTTTTACAAAACTGACTATAGGTAAGTCAAAAGTACAAAACGCTAATGTTTGAAAGTAAGTGAAGTGTGAGATAAATGCTCTTCATAGAAGTCGCCAATCACTAATCGTTTTTACAACGATGTGTTTAACTTATTTTTATTTATCATAGTACAAAGAAAGTTAAAAAAATGCACGTAACTACCTATATCTTCCTATATGAAATTTAACCTAGAAAGTACTTAAGACATGAGATTTTAACAAGTTCTCATTAAAATAGTTGTCTAGCTATAGTTTTAATTATCGTAAGGAAGCAAATTTAGGCACTGTCGAATAGTAGATACTACCAAATTATTTGATAGTCCAGTACAATCATCTCAAAGTATCCAATCAATTCGGTGGTATTTTAAATATTCGAATCAATGAATTTTTCGATATTTTTAAACCATTCGAGCAAAAAAAACTCAGTTTAATCGAATGAAAAATATTCTAATCACGAATACGTAGCTAACTATATTCTATATATAGTGATCATCACTAAAAAAAATGAAGAAATGTACAACATACTCTTTCATAGAAGAGTTGGATAATGATGATTTATGAAAACTACAATACATGTAATTCAACAATATAAATATCAGAATAAATATTATATAATAATTTTACAAACCGTTCATTTTCATTTTTAATTGTGATTAAGGTAAATGCACTTAAAATTATTACAAACTTTCACGATATAAACGAAACTCAATGAACTAAACAACTCGCATTCAGAACACCAACTGGTTGTTAAAAAGAGACATCCGGACCAAATCGAGATCATCCTACACAGAATTGAATTTTTTACAATGATAATATTATAGTAATATTAAAAAGGGAGGAGTCCGTGGGCGTCAAGGTATTTTGCCAAAGGTGTTGCATTTTTGCAGACACTCATAATAGCTAAGATAGTAAAATCAATATGACAAGCTTTTTCGTCGAGTAAAATTAGTTATAGCAGATCAATGTAATAGCGAATACAGTTGGATTCATGATTTATTAATTTGAAATATTTAACGTAACAATAATATAAAATTGATATAGATATGGGATCTTATAAACCGGTTTTATTTAATTTTAATTGTGTCGATTAAACATTTATCTATTTTTGAATTATAATATTATATTATTAGGTATAGATGTTTAGTTAATTGTTAATATCTCGAACCTAGTGTTGAAAAAAAAAAATGTGTGGAAATAAATAATAATGGGCACACATATATACATTTATTACAATGACATCTATTGCACCTATGACCAAAATTGTAGTTTTCTTCCAAAATCTAAAGTTTGAAGTACACGGTACAGATGATTAACGTGATTTAATTTTTAAATTTATTTGGTACAAGTAAATCGAAGTAATCGAGTTCCTAGATATTTGGTGTAAAAAATCAATAGCGTTCGTATCAGTAGCTTTTGGGAGTTTTACTTTAAACCAGTAAAATTATATGGTTACGTACAATTAACAGATATGAAATAAAATATGATATGATATAATATAATATAATATAATATATATATACTATATAGTGAACTAGTGAAGCATATCGCCTGGCGACTGCAGCAGTTATGTTAAATAAGCCGTGATAAAATTATGATTTTATTTTAAAGGTTTCTTTTTCATTGTAAAAGGAAGAATATTATAAAAATTATTTTCACGGATTCTTTTACTGAAAATATTTTAATTTTTTAACATAATAAAAACATTAAATATTAGTATGTACAATGCATCTAGGAGTAAAATAATGTTTTAAAATCGATACCCGTTACAGATATGAATAATGATATAATATAATTTATAAAATCTATTTTGATAAAGAAAAGATAAAATTGTAACTTGCAAGGAGTCATGTTATTATGTTAATTTTACATAGGTACTGCCTATGTATTTTAAGTTATATACAGGCATACAGCTATTACTTATAAAACGTTATATCATTAATTATGTTTAACAAAATGGTAATAACATCAAATTTAAAATTAAAGATTCCTTGGATAACCAACAATAAGGAAATATTAATAAGGCAAAAATAATTTGTAATACCTAACCTACAAAAGAGTTTTGTAGTATAATCAACATTATTATTGTAACTGCCAAGAATAATAAACGTAAAGGACATTAACCTCCATCTTCTCCAGGTTCAATATTTCTACTAAAAATAGTAATTGTGCAGACGTGTTAATTTTTACTTTTATAGACTCATCTTAAAATGTTTAAGACTGTCAAGTTTTAGAAATTTAATTTAGGATTTAAATTGATACCTGAGTTGATTTAAATCATAATATTAGTTTCAAACCATTGTATTATTAATGCGTTGAAACTTATTATTATTATTATAATGATTTACCGATTTAGGATAATAAGCATACTAACCACAAGTAAATAATCACCATAAATTAACAATATTTTTCAATCATTTATGGACAATTTAATAATATTAAGATCATGTAAGGTTAATGTTAATATTAAAATGATTTATACAATTTTCACCTTAAAATTTTTTTTCTATAATATGGTTGATTTTATTAGGTAACAATTAAAATGTGACGCAGAAAGCAGACTAAAATTCGTGATGGATTATTGAAGGGCAGCTATATACTTAAAGTATATAATATACTTATGACACATATTATATTATATTAACAAATTATAATCTTTTTACGTTTTTATGTTTATACCTCAACCTCCAAATATTTAAAATAATTTTGTAACATAAGGTTATATAGCATATGATTGTTATTTAAAGAAAGATGATTTATAGTTTATGACAAATCAATGGACCATCCATCATTTTTAACTTTATATCATCAATTTTTTTTCACTTGTTTCGATATAATTGTATTTAGCTTTTTTTCAAATGATTACGTAGGTACACTCAAACATACTTTCTATATTATACGACGTCAGTTCTGCATTCAATTTTAATAGGTGCCTTATTTGGAATCTACTTTATATGGGTTTGGCCTACTTTAATGCGCCTCACAAAATGTCACACACTCACACCACATGTAGTAAAATTCTGTTAATTAATAGTAGTTCATTAATATATCACTAAATATAAGTTATTAAAATATAAATTAAATAGAGTTAAATTATTTATTCTCAGTTAATATAATATAGGTACTAATTATCTTTCGTGATCATAGCTTTTCCAATCAAAATTATATATAATATAATATACAACTCATTGAACACATACTATTATACTAAATTGTGTTTTTATGTCTATATGCACACGTATAAATACGTAATATGTAATATATCATAAGTGAAGTAGAGGCTAGTTAATCTAGAATTATAGAGATAGTATTATTAGATTTAAAAAATAAACAGACAAAATAATAATATAAAGGATTTTGGCATTAAAATCAAAATCAGTTAACGAAAATGAAATGAAAATTTTGGCATATGTAGGTTATATTCAAGAAGTTATAGATGTATATATAGATAATATGAGAGAATATAATAAAATCCATCATTCTTAAATGTCTATTAAAAAAGTAACATAATAGCTAATGTAAATAAACAAACTCACATCCTGGTTTTGAACCATTTTTTCGTGTACATCTATACGGTTGATATGTGCCATGATATTGTTGAGGCTGTAGTTTTCCATAAATATTTTTATCCATTTCTGCAGTTGATTAATAAGGCACCAGAATAAAATGTTTATACACTCTTAAAAATCAATTTACAAATTGTATCGTTACCCAACGAAAAACACAATACCACCAACAGGTAACGTAGAACTGGTACTGTGTGTGTTAAGGTCCTGATTTCCGGGATTTATTTTTATCGAATAGGAGTCATGCCAAATTCACTCTATCCGTGTCTTCACTAAACATTTTATTAAAAACCATAGGAAAAATAATAAAAATAAAAGTAAAACAACTCAGCAAATGAACGGAACACTACGCGTGTGTGTCAACGGGCACCAGACAAACTGTTATGGGAGATACTATATTACTATCCTGAAGGCCGGTGTGAGAATCGGCAAATAAAAAGTTAAACCACCGTCAGTGATATACATAATATTATATGACGTTCTAAACGGGATTATTAAATATCAATAATATTAAGATGCCATGTGGTAAATTTAAACGTGAAGTGGTTTTATGTTCCTATATTTTATACTTGATAAAGGATAAACTGTGGTATTACTGTTGATTAATTAAAATAAAAACAGTGTATAATTTATCATTCCATCAAGCTGATAACAGAATGCGCTCTTGTTAACTATCCACATGCATCATATTATATCAAGCCAATTGTAACATTTTTGTTTTGATATTGTTACCTACCACATAAATTTATAGTACACTGTATAGATTGCAAATTAAGATTTTATTTTAGTCGACTAAAAAAAAAATTATTATTATGATTAGGTATAATACGCTGATAAAAATTAAAAAATCAATAACTTAAATACATAATTTATTTTAAATAAACCAATACGACAATCCTGCTAAATATTTGTTATTTACAATATATTACAATATTTAAATTTAGATACGTAGATACAATGCGTTTACCGAAATTCTATATTTTAATATTTTATGTAATATAAAGTACTATTTATCGTGTGACACTATTTATTACGTTTATCTATTACTTACCAAATTGAGTTTCATTTTCATGGTACAGTGTTCTTTTTTATGTACCGTACCTAGTAATAATTTAAATAATCATACCTTAAGAAAAATAATTTAAGATTCAATTAGGAATATTCGATTTATACACAATCAAAATTGTATATATTTATACCTTCCTCAAAATAATCAAGCTTCTCGCTCCTTATCTAGCGTTTTTGTTTAAAAATGTTATTCTCATCCGTTTTATTTTTTGTTCAATATATTTGACCTTAAAATGTGTGTGCTAGTTCATGGGTATGATAACCTTAAGAAATGCAACCTTCTATACACTCTCCGCTATATGTATTTAATACGTTTATATTATGTTTATCTATTACTTGCCAAATTCTGAACGTTTTCATTAGACAATTTTATGTGAAAGAATATAAAAAACGTTTTTTAGTTTATTTTTTGTATAGGTACTAGGTAGTAGGTCATTCGAGGAAAACCATGTTTTTCGTTTTTACCCAAAGTAACCACAGTAAAACAGAAATATGTAAAAAGTCCCTGCAGATTATAAATTATACAAATAATTACCAGAAAATATTTAAGTAATCTTGTATATTATACTTAGTGAAAGCTCAGACGGAATACAAAGCGTTTGATTTCTTTGCCTCCTTTCGGTGCAAGTAAATATAAAGCATTATTATTTTAATTTGATAATAAATAATGAATTGTTCATTAATTATTTGCATTTATATTATTAACGCTCAGTTTATTTTAAATATTCATAAAACCGTTTCAAAATAGGCTTTTACAATTATTTTTAGCATAGGTAATAAAAACTACAGACAAATTTAAAAATTGATCTTTTAAAATTGCACTATCTCAAGTTCGGTTTTAGATTTTTAGCGGAACATATTACGGTGAATAATCTTTTATTAAACTTTTACAGTGATATTTTTTGTTTTTTTTTAAATGCTTTAACTTTCAAATTAATTGGTCGTTTTTGGTATAAAATTGAATATAGTGGTTATATTTTTTATAAGTGATGCATAATTTAATTAACATTTTTGGAAATTGGATGTTTACACATATTAGTACATTACACGTAAAATAACGATTTATCTTGGTCAAATTGCACTTGGATTCAAAAAAAGGTAATGGCCGAACTGCACTCTTTCAAAAAAAAAGAGTTCAAATTTAAGGTCACTATGGATGTTCAAGTTTATCATTATAATAATATTTGAAGATTTAAAAAAAAATTATAAAAATCGAAAATGAAAAAAAATTAATAATATTTGATGATTTAATATATATATAATATATAATATTATATTAACATAATGGACAATGGTATGTATAAAACAATCGTTTTTAACTACTTAGACAGTCAGCCAATATTACTAAGTATATTTGATGATATTATTGTGAATAAAGTAATTTATATATTATAACCTATTTACGTGGAACTATTAGTTTTAAATTTTTTGTACTTATCTATAAAAGTTGAACATTTTATACATTTTTAACAACTAAATAATTTGTAAATTTTCAATTTGATAAATTTCATCAAAGTTTGAGCTTGCCTGCTATTTTGAAGACGGTGCTGAGACAACAAAAAAAAACACAAAATACAAAACAAATACATAACAATAGTACAAAAAATTACAAAAAATACAAAATAGTATTAATACAATAATTGATACCTAACCCGGTGAATCGAGGGGCAAACATAGTTCGTAGCAAGTACATACCAGGGGAGGAAAGTGGGGAGCATGATAGTACAGAGTACTCGGGAAATTCCCGTTTCTTTCTAATTGTTAATTGTTTTTCCATGCGCTTTTGAAAACTTTTAGGAATTTTTACCTCTCCAATGCACCAACTAGATTCACTTACCCATCAAACAAGATACTTTTGAAGTAAATCAAAGCAGTTTCACCGCCCCAAACGGCAATAACACACAAAAATAAAAAATTTTAAATTTAAAAAAACTCACATCATTGTAAAATCAATACATTCATCACTTCACTCAGAATCTAAAAGTTATAATTTCATATATCAATTCATAATATGAATCATAGAAACTTGAAACATTTCATTATTACTTGGAATTTAGATTATTATTTACGCAATAACATTTCCAAAAAGGTATACTACAATTCTATTTACACCATTCTACGATATTGACTTATAGATAGTATCCATAATTAAAATTATGATAGTAAATTAGTAAATAATAATTATATGCGATATTTTTTAATAAAATATATTTCGAACTATACCTACCTATTACTAATAGTACTTAATACAATTATATTAATAAATATCATCAGAAATAGAGGTGAATATACCGCATCGACTCAGGATCATTTATTGTGGATAAGGATTTATCATAAGTTCAAATAGAACACTTAAAGTTATAGTTACATAGTACTCAATTAGAGACACCTAAATATAACAAAATAACAATTTTAGTTATTTTGTTTTAATTCGAAAATATTATTCATCGGGACTGGAAACCTTTTACCATTTAGTTTAATTTTATTAACTATACATTGATATTTTCAAAATAATAGTGCAATCTACATTCTACCGGGTATAAGTAATAAACAAATATAAAATGCTTTAGAAATAAATGCTTACAGACCGTCTCTGCTTTGAATCTTTATTTCATACAATGATATATCATTGAATTATAATTTAACATTTTATACTAAAACTTGAGTGTTTTCGTAAATATTTTAACACGCATTTCATATTCTCATGTAATCAGTAGAAGCCGGGCAGGATATAGCGCAGTGACCGGGTAATGGGGCACTCAACTCGAGCTGTTATAAATAACATTGCAAATATAAAATGTTGATTTAGAGTTTTATTAAACTTGCAACTTTACGATTTACGATTACCTTTCTGAATTTCGTACATTAGTGATGGTTATACAAAACGTTATAGTATAAAAAAACAATGTAAAAAAAAGACTAAAAATAAAATTTAAAATGATTCATCATTATAGATTTAAAACTAGATTTTTACCGTGTTTATTACAACTGGCTCAATACGATTATATACTTCATATAGGATATTTGTATATATTTTTAGCTACGCAAGTCTCAAACATTGAAATGAATACTTCCTTAAAACAAGATAAAAATGTACATTTTACCTAGAAAAATAAAAAATAAAATATATATTGCTGAAACCGGGACAGCATGTGCATGTGTAGTGGCGCACATGGTGGTTTTGTTAGCACATACAGTAAACAAATGTACCCACCAACTATTTATTATTATATAATATAAGTAAAATTTTCAAGCTTCACTTGGTAATTCTATTCACGTTACCTCGAGCATTGCATTTATTCAAACATTTTTAAATTAGATCTTTTAAAATATTGATTACCTAGCCCCCCCCCCCCAAACAGCCTAAAACGATAGACTTTTGCCTGTTCTTAATTTGTTATACTTCGTATATCTATATATATTATATTATATAGGTATAGTCGACATGGCCTATACTGAATAAATATAATATAATATATTATATCATTGACCTATCATCTATGAGCCTAGACCAAAATGGTGGTTATAATAGGGGGTACGAATTGCCCTCTTCCAGATACATTTTAATAGCAGCTAGCCTAAGATTTCACTAGCAGCTATTCATAAGTTGATTAAAAACGAACATTCTATAAAAAAATGTTTGATCAACCAGCCACAATGGGTACCAAGTTCGTTATAAATTTAAAATTAACGTAAATGGTATACAGACGTACAGTGCATACATCTTTTATGTCCTCAGTGATTAAAATTAAATATTTAAATAAATTAGTAAATCATTATAGTCGACAGAAATTATTATTATAATTTACATAAGCTTCCTGTGGGCTGTGTCGGCTGAGACACTAGTAAAGTTGTATTACTTTGTAACCCGTCTGGAACTACTGTGCGGATGCCGCGCGCTTGTTTGTGTGTGTATTTTTTTGAATGCGTTGGTAATAGTTGGTAGAGCCGTACACACTGTGTTTGTGTATACCTACATGATGCAGCGAAATGCACATAGGCAAATAGTGTCAAAAAACTTATATTAGGTATAGGTACCTAAATATTTTAAAAACACATTTTTTATAACATCATCGCAGATAATTCTAAATAATGTGGTACTCCACATATCATGACTAAGTAAATATAGGTTTTTAATTTTAGGCATTTCTAGCATTTAATTTGTTTTGAAATAAAGCTTACATTTAAATAGTGTGGTTACGTGTATACCAAATAATGTTCTGATTTTTTTTTAACAATTATGCAATAGCCAATAAGCAATAAACGTACCTATAAATGACAGTTCATAATAATAATATTCAAATATAATACTTATATAACAGCAGCAACTAAAGATGTTGCCGCTTTTCTGGGATACCATTAATGACAAATAAGTTGTTTTTATTTTCAGGACGAGAGGTAACGGGCGAAAGGTAAAAACTATAGACGTCTTAAAGAATATACCTAAATAGAGTCAAATTTATAAACAATTTTAAAATGATAACAAACCGTTCCAATATGAATAATATATTATACAAATTATAAAATTATCCATGTAAAACAGAGACATTTTTTGGGAGGATTGAGAATTACCGAAGGAATTATTCCAGTGCTAGGCCACTTCCCTCTCCCAAGAATCTCAATCACATTCTATCTCTTGCTATGCGACAGTACATTTGATCCATTTAAAACCGTTAACCGTAAACCGATGGACATTAAAGTGCTGCATTGTTTCTTTCGATACTCGAGACAAAAATAAAAAACACTTAATTTGCACCTAATCTACCTAATATAACTGATGTCTGATATACATAAACTACGTATAAACTACTGTCCTATAATATATATTTTATACCTTTCGATGGTCTAATACGGCTGGGTGTTAATTCGATCCAGATTCTCAAAATTACTACCTAACACAATGTTTACGTTTTATGTATGCGAGTACACATAGGATACATAGTGTCAAACTACATACCTATAAAACAACATAATATAACATATTATTATAATTATAATGACGTCAACGGGTTTATTGATAACCACGGAGGTTCTTCGACTTAATGTTATTACTAATTAGGTACCTGCAGATATCTACGTTAATAACTTACCTAGGTCGTCCATGTTTTACGCGTGCCTGCACTCAAACCCAGAGCACAGTGACGTCTCCAATACTACTGTCACGATGATATTAATACTATAATTACGGACGATGTACGCGTACAACTGTGAAGAATGGGGCACATCGGCGGAGTCCGGTTACGCGACGATATTGTTTTTGTGCATTTTCGCCGAGAACGAAAACAATCGAAGAAGACGTGCGTGGTGACGGAATTCCGACGGTTTTATTGTTTATGAAATTTCTTTTCGCGTAGGTATTTCGTTTTTATCAGTCTGCGAGAAATAGTAATAATATTAAACATTTCTAGTTTCTACATGTAAGTAAACAGTAATCTCTTCGGCCCCGACGTCCGCCAATGTTTACGTACGTGTTATCATAATATTCTACATACTGTGTGCGCTATCAATGTTGGCGGAAATGCGACGTTGCCGGTGCGGCGGTCGGTCAAGTCAGTCGACGTCGGTGCGTGAGTACCCGTTATCAGTTATCACGTCTGTAAGTTAACAAAATATCTCGCTTCGTGCTTACGACACCCACGCACCCTTCCCGTCGCACACCCGACGCTTTCACCATTATGGCATGATAGTCCCGTAGGCCGAGCGCCACCGCTGCCCGAGTCGTTCACGTCCTCCGACCCTTTCTCCCCTGCTCCAACCAACAGCATTCAACAGGCTATTTTTATCCCCCGTGCACATGCTCGCGAAGAATATACATATATAATACAATAACAATATCATTATCAACTATTTTTATTATTATTATTATTATTATCGCCGCCGCGAAATTTTCGTCTTCGCCGCTGCACCAGCACTGAGCACTTTGAACAGACCGCGACTAGATGATGCGACCGGCTCCCTTCCTCCTCTACAACTGTTGTAGTACGAGCAGCAGCAGCAGCAGTGTCTTTACCGGTCTGCCTCGACGACTCTCGTTCTGATTCCGTTCGTGCCAACGGAAATAGTTTTTCGGGACCAAGTATATGAAGAGGAGAAATCTCGTTCGAGACAACCCCCGCACGCTTACAAGCGTCCCCGCACACCCCGTCGAGTCTGACGAACACGCGACTGCCGATTGCCGACTGACCTACACACACCGCGGGCGGAAGCTATAACGATGCCACCGGATATAAGCAAGTGAGTACGCGACCACCAAATAACATATTATTTTATTACTATAGTATTGCCCGTGGCACGACGTGATCGTTCGTGCAGGGGGACTCGATTATCGATCGGACCCGTATCGTCGTCGTAACGATAAAATAATAACTTACTGTTTAATTATTGTTAAATAACCACCCCTATGATAGTCGTACGCGTGTGAGCGTCGACAAATTATTGTACAGTCGTGACGTGCCGTCCATCATGCCGGGTGTTTGCAGCGATCCAAACTTTTTCGAGACTACCGTCGAGCCGCTGCTTGCGGCTGGCCGCGAGGGCGACCTATGCGAGTGGCTCAAGAAAAACGGACTGATTGCCAAGGAGCAGAAGTGCCCGAACCCCAAGTGCCTAACCACGGACAAGATGCAGTGGCATCGTGCACGCGTCGTCGACAAATTCAACTGGATGTGCCTAGCATGCAAGAAAAGGGTGCCAGTTAGGAATGCGTCCTTCTTCGCTGACTTCAAGTGTGAGCTAAGTTATGCGCTGAGAGTCATTGATGGTAAGCAGCGGTCATCTGTTATTTGCTTAGTTGCACTGCAATAGTGTGTCTTAAATGCACTTTGTTCATATATTTTTCTTTTTAACAGGTTGGTGTAAAAATATGCCGCTTAGCGATTTTGGTGGTGAATGCAAAAATAAAGTAAATCTGGCCAAACGTATTTACTCTGCATGTACTCAAGTATCTGAGTGGCAGTTGAAAAAAATTGTTGGTGACTTCAAACTGGGTGGCACGGATGTTGTAGTCATCGTAGATGTGTTTCCAGATGGCAACATGAGTTTGGAAGTACCAACCACGTCTCATAATAATAACTTTTCCAAAAGAGTGTTATGCATTGCCGATACTGCCCACGTTCCTGTTCGCGTGTGGGCAAGCCTTCTGGATGGATCTAATAAAGTAAAACAATTATAATTTATATATGTTCAATTATTAAGATATTTTTTAATTAATACTGTTCATTGGGTTTAGGAAAATTCTAAAATAGTAGAAATGGTAAAAAACCATGTAATGCTGGGTTCAACTATTGTAACAAATGAAATGTTATATCCATTGTTGCACAATTTACCTGGAATAGGAGAAGTCATAAGCACTGAAGCATTGATGAATTTGGACATTAACCACGATCACAAATCTTTAAAAAATTTAGGTTAGTAGGTAACATTATAAATAAACTTAATTGAGCAACATTGCTGAATTGAGGATGATTTTCTGTTATAGAAACAATATGGGCTACCACCGTAGAAGCCTGCATTCACTTACAAGACTTGAGTACAACACTTGCTGAACAGCATCTAATAGAACTACAGTGGAGACAAATGTATGGATTTATGGCTTTTCCTTCCTTGATACAACATATTGTTGAGTATACAGCTTACAATAACCCAAAATGTCCACCTTTGCCAAGCATTTGGCCCACAAATTAAATCAATTGATAAGTACAAATATTAGCTTATTGCTAAACCCACCTTTTAATATTATATACATGGTAATTTTTGTCAATTATTGTACGACATTATGACTACTATTAAGTTTAAAGAAGTTAATTTCATAAATCTTGTTCATAACCATTATTTTCAAAAATAACAATTATCTTAATGATATCTGGACATAATTTAATTTTTAAATAAAACTGATATGCTGAATAAAAATACTTCATAATATTTATAACATTTAAATCAACGAAATAAAGATCCAAAATAATTTTTTTTTGTTTTAACCAAAAATAATTAATATACTGAAGAAACCTTTATTTATTAAATATTTTTTGTGTTCTGTGTACTAATTATTAATTTTTAACCCAAGGCAATACCTAGTACATATTATATTTTTAAATTTATACTTTTCAATTGAGCATCACATTTTATATAATTAATTGATCTTAAAAATTATTTCAAAAAGGATGTTTTTCCCCACCTTTACTTATTCTTATTAGTTTCATTAAAAGTATAATAACTATATATTATTATTTATAACTTAATTCATTTTTTTTAACAATCAAATATCAATATATTTAAAGTCCAATACTAAAACTAAAATTGAATAATCCACATATTTAATATTTTGTTATGGGATACATATCAATTATCTTTAAATAAATTATTTATATTGTAATATTTTGGAAAATAATAAGTATTTTGGTACTTACATTAAATTTCCCAACTTAAAGTAATATATATTGGATTATAATATATTAACTACTCAGTTAATCTATTTTTTTTGTTTAATCATTCTTCAGAATTTTATAACTATTTTCTAATTGATTGGAAATATTTTGCTTTTCAAATAATATAATTAAATAGATATTAATGTAATTGATATTGTCAAAGACTGGTTTTTTAAACAGATTTTTACTTTATTTAATTTAAATAATTTGGTGCCATTCTATAAGTTAAATATATGAAGAAAGGTATAATGCAAAAGCAATATTAAATGAATAAATACATTTTTACAAATGTTAAAAAGTACAGGGTAATTCAGCTACAACCAAAACATAGTGTCTTTTTTTACTATAAAAAGTACAACTTAAGCTTACTTGTGATTTTACACCAATGATTTTTTCTCAAATGGATTAAGGACTTTAGGAGTCAGGATTAAATATTTGATAATGTGCATTAATTGTATACTTATGGTAGATAGTTACTCCATTTTTATTTTTTACATCACTTAACATTGTTAAAGTCTGTTATTCAGAACTAATGTAAATAATTTGTAGAAATAACTTAAAAATATTTTAATTTAATATAATAATATATTGTTTAAGTTTAAAATTGAATTTGTTTATATGAGTATGCTATATAGGTTCTTCATGATGCATTTAACAGCACAAATATTATTTAATGTTTTTATATTATACATTATATATTTATAATCCAATCGAATATGGTTGTATTTTATGTTAAACACAATTACAAAATCAGTGAATTATTATTTATAAATATTGATTAATTTGTAGTTTCTGTTCTATTGTGTGGTAAATTTTTATTTTTATTGTTTATTGATTAACGTTAATTTTTTTTTTATCTAATAGAGAATGAAGAACTTAGGCTTAACACTTAGTATACTTTAATTTTATCATTATAATGTGTCTCATACTTTTTAATTTTAATATAAAGGGTAATGCTATTATTATAAATCTTTAATTATTTATCTAAAAATGAAATATCCTGTTAATATATTTTAAATCATTGTATGTTGCAAAATCACTTCAAATATAAAATTATTACCATAATTATCTTAAAATATGTTACATAAATAAATTGTTATTTTGTATTAGCAACAATAATAGAACTTGTCAAGTGCCTTTTTACTGTTACATTAATGTCTAAAGCTCAACAATTATTTTAACTTTAATTGCTGTAAAATTGTAATATTATAAAAAAAAATTCTACCCATATTTATCCTTAAAAATTTTGTTTAGTAAATTCATTGTTTGTATGTATTGTCCTTTTAAGTTTTTGATTAAATTATAATCTATTCCTGTTACTAATATCTAAATCTTAATTGTTTTCTAAAGTGAATTATTATTATGACATTGCTATTGTTGCCTTTTTTTCAATGTTAGACTTGATTTATACCAAAGGCTTTTATTTTTATCATTTTATATTGTCTCATTATGTTGAAATAATATTTAAACGTGTTACTTATGTTCTTATTATATTTTTCATTGTACAATTAAAATAATTTACCAGTTGTAAACATTTTGCAAAATTATTACTTTATTTTTCAAATACTCCACTTTAAGCAAAACAAGTTTTTATTATATTGTAGATTGTTCCTAGTAATTTCAATTTGAAATTTTGTTTTCCATTTTGTACTTTACTTCCATTTTCATTGTGTTTCGTTAATAGAAATATGTTATTTCTACAATATTATTAAGTAGGTTATTTTTTTTTTTATATCAAAATATCAATGTTAGACATTTTTTTTTGAGACTTAATTATGTTAAGTTTTTTTTTAAAAGTATTTTGATTATTTTTTGCCATGTTAATTGAACTAATTAATACATTTTGTTTAAAACTGAAACACACTGTCTTCCTCTAGCAAGTGGCTTATATAAAATATATTTTTATTATAATAAATGATATACAATTAATATTTTAATGTTTGACTGTTAAATATAATACAATACATTGTTACGAATATTGATACTGTGTTTAATACATATTTTGTAATACTATATTCTACACAGGTACATGTTTTAATTTTTAATTATACATTGTGTACACATGTTGAATTTAATTTTTCTTTTTTTTTTTAAATTTCAAATTATATTTTGAAGTTTAAATTAGGTATGTTGATGTCAGGGGCGGATTTGGGGACAAATCCGTCCCCATGGCTCTTTAAATACATGTCTATTATTTTATTACAATTTTTACATCGTAATCTGTAAGCTAAAATTCTTGTCATCCGCCCCCTACAAAAATTACTAAATACGCCACTGGTTGATGTTAATTATAAATCTTTTCTATGTGCATAATGATAGTATAGTAAAACTATTATACTAGTACTCTATTTGAATAATTATTGGTTTTTAGTTATTGTAATTTTAACTTTTAACAATTTAATTTGAATTTACTTAGGTTTTCTTTTTTTTGTTTTAATTAGTGATGTGAGTCTAGCAAATTTACCGTGTACAGTTTTACCGGTATGTAAACTAACCGTACATTTACTGTGTAAATATTGATTTTGTTTTAAATTTTTTAAAAATATAATTGGATTATAATGCAAATAGGAATTTTTATAAAATGATAATGACCGATCTGTGAAATGAATTATTGTAGTTATTGAATACCACATATCTATAACCAATATGGTGGTCATATGGTCATGTCATTTAATATATAATATATGCATTTTAATAAAACAATGATTATTAATAGTTATTTTTTTTAAATTTTATTTCTTGGTCACAAAGGCCAATTTTTCACTTTTTAATTTGTATTTTCATAATATATAACAGGGGTGGCCACAACGAGACTCGCGAGCCACATCACAGTTTCGTGTGGATCTTGAACCATTGGCGAACCCAGGGGCGTGGACCCCGGGTCCGGACCCCCCCCCCCCCCTTGGCTTATATCATAGTTTTATTTTTATTTTTAAAAGGTTCCGTGAAATGTTCATCGAAATTTATTGATTAGATTGATTATTACTTATTATTTAGTTATTAGATTAGATTTGGACATTAGGTACTTTGTTATCAACATCAGTAAAAATGCTTAGATTTTCTTCAACAGTATCTTTTCTGATAGGAAAGTGAATCTAGTTGGTACTTTGGGGTGTCAAAAGTAAAAATTGTCCAGTAGTTTTCAAAAGCGCCGTGAAAAACAAATGAAAAATTAAGGAAAAACAAGAATTCTTACGCAAAATCTGTTTTCGAGAAAATTGATTTTGGTTTTTGGTGCAACTCTTAAAACAAATGACCGTAGACACATGAAATTTTGACTGAATGTTTATATTAGTATTTTCTATACACCATAAAATTTTCTAAATATTTTGACTTATTTTGAGTTCTTTGAGTCGTATGCTATCCACCAACAAATTGTCGGTGTCGTATGCTATCTACCGTATCTACGTTATCTACCGTAATCCGTATTGACGGTATCGATATTATATTATAATTTCTTTAAGAATTTTAAATTTATTTTGTATTTTAGAATTTAGTATGGGTTCGTAGATCGCCGAGATCAAACGTTGTAGTTGTGTGTTTTTCATTAAATTTAAATTTATGGTTTTATAAAATGAGTACTTTGGGTGAATTATATAGAAAAATTATTTTTAATGACGAAACTTGTATACAATTTTTAAAAGATCGTGATCTATTACCTAATACAAAACTGTAAAATGAAAATGTAATACAAGATCATTCATAAGTTTGTCTATCTTTATCAAAAAAAAAAAAAAAATTTCTTCAATACAAATCAAATTAAATTTTTATGAGCGTTTGAATTTCATATTTTTACAAGATTGGATATTCACTCCATTTCTCACGTAGCGGATTTTGTTATTTCATTGTAATTCAAAAACGAATAACTGTAAATACATGGAAATTTCACTGAATGTTCATATTTTCATTTTCTATACACCATAACATTTTGAAAATATTTTGACTCTTTTTTAGCTGTTTACGGACATTGCCAGTTTTCAATTTTTTAGTTTTTTTTTTCTATAAATATCAATTTACACATTCATTGGCACATACGCTGACGATACCCTAATTTCGGCGTCACATCGCGATCCAGAAATTGCTAGCTCAAGGATCCAAAATCACCTCAATATGATCAACTTATGGGCTAACCGTTGGAAAATTAAAATAAACGAAACCAAATCAACTCACGTAACATTCACTTTACGAAACTCTGACTGCCCCCCAGTTATGCTCAACAACAAAGTCCTTCCAACAGCAAATGAAATTAAGTACTTAGGGCTCACATTTGACAAACGTCTTACGTGGGGCCCTCACCTGAAACTAAAGCGTAAACAAGTCAACTCCAGGCTGCACCTCCTTAGACCTCTTTTAAAATCCAAACTATCCCTAACAAACAAGGTGACAATATATAAAGTGATAATCCGTCCGGTCTGGCTCTATGGCATTCAGATATGGGGGTCCTCAAAGCCTTCAAACACTAGAACGCTACAAGCATTTCAATCAATATGTTTACGCCTAATCACCTCCTCCCCCTGGTACGTAACAAATAAAAACCTCCACAAAGATTTAAAACTACCCACTCTTAACGAATTGGCCAAATCCCATTATACCAAATTCTTTTCTAAACT
>NC_042495.1:580670-612363 GCF_005508785.2 Acyrthosiphon pisum | reverse complement strand
AATATCAATAAAAATGTATTTGTTGGGTAAAAAAGCGTGAAAATGTAATGCAAGGCTCTGATATATTGTTACAATAACAGTTGAAAAACATTGAAAGGCACAATTTTTTTTATAAGCATTCAAAGTTCGAATTTTGACAAAATATATCAAATTTAAAATTTAATAATTATTTTTAGTTAAAAATGTATAAAATGTTCAACTTTCATAGCTAAGGATTAAAAATTTAAAACAAGGTTCCACGTAAATAGGTTATACATAAATTACTTTATTCACAATAATATCATCAGATATATATTTAGTAATAACCTAGGCTGACTGACCGTTTTTGCTCAGAATCGTTTTTCTAATACAATGATATTATATCATTGAATTCAAATTTAATCCATTACATGTGACCCACTTGTAACCTACTGTACAGCAGAGCGACATCCATTTACCCACCTTTTTTTTTATTGGTCTTAAACTCGGCAAATTGTGTTTATTAAGAAATGAAATGTATGTATATACTCAGGAAAAGGACAGAAAAACAGTAGTTTAATGCATTTTTCGGCTTTATCGACAATGTTACCGATTAATAAATTAGTTACGGAGCAATAAAGTTCCGACGTTTTAAACATTTAAAATTGGGAGAAAATATAGGATAATAAATTAAGATTCAATTCAAAAATTATTATAAAAATAATATCAGTGTTCGATCACCCATACTCAGGGCCGTATTTGAACATTTTGCGCCCCGGGGCAACACATTTTGCCACCCCCTAAAAAAAGTATTTCTTAAAGTATAACTATTTTTTGTGGCATAAATGCGGTCAGATTTGCTTTAGAAACCTTTATATATTTCAATGAGTTCAAGCAGAATTTGTCGGTCGGGCTTAGTTTCAAAGTTATACGCTAGTCCGCGAGTTGGCAAATTTCCACCCGTTGGGTGGAAATATTTAATATTCTCATCTATTAGTTATCTCTTAAATCTCTAGGAAACCAATGTTAAATAAACATAATATTATAGTTTTTGTAAAAAATAGTAAAACAAAAATTAATACAATGATTTCTTCATAAGCCTTTAATTTCTTTTTCATATTGTAAAAATCGAAAAATCGAAAAACAAAAATCTATTAAATACACAACCAAGAAATTCCAATGCAAAACACCTTTCTTAGTTTATAGTTTACCTTAAATATTTTTTGTAATTATTAATATTATTTTCCAACTAATTGATGAAAACAATATACGTTTTTAGCTGTAATATTTGCTTTTAATAGAATATTATAGTAAAAATAAAAATATTATATATTTATTTTTTTTTTTTTTTTAATATAATTAATACACAATAATAACATAAATTTGCCGCCCCCTAAATTGATCATACGATTTGCCACCTCGGGCAACAGGGTACACTTGCCCCCCCCCCCCTAAATACGGGCCTGTCTGTCATCATTATTTCATAGTTCATTAGATAGGTACATCATTTTCATTTTCCATGACTGATGATTCCTGGTTATTATTCTCTGACACTTCATTGACCTCTAGGACCTAGGTATACAATTTCATTTTGCATTGGATTAATGAGTAGCTGAGTGTTCATCCCCACTATCCACCAAATTAGCCTCCCTCTCTCTATTTGTCATGAATCGCAATAAAAAAATATATTTGTTTTTACATTTCATTTTTTATAGGTTAAATGGAAATAATTTACTGATTTTAAAAAAATCTTGGTGCTTGTGGAAAAAAATTTCCTATTTGTTTCAAACAATTCTATCTATGTTTCTGAGTTAGGTGGTAGCATGTGGTAGGCACGGTTGCTCGAATGCAGTATTGCACGAAATACGAGATATTATACCACGATTAAAGATACACTATCTTTAATGAATCGCTACCAATTCTCCCAATTTTTTTTCTCCCCAATAATTAATTCTCCAATCATATTCATTCCAAAAACTATTAGTTTTAAGCACGGATATAGATAGTATCTATATCCGTGGTTTTAAGTATTAATCATGGCTTAAGATAAACTTAATAAACTTTATCTTAAGCCATGGTATTAATCGTGTATTATCATAGATAATTAAGAATTCTTATATTATCTATGTGTATTATACTATCTTAATTCGTGGTGATAGGTATTACCCTAGCGCGCTCTACCAACGAGTTGTTTAAATAAGACCTTGGCGGGAAAAAAATGCCCACTCGGAAATCTGCACCATTCGTACGAAATTTTTTCCTGTGCCATATAGATTGGCCACAGCCCACAATGTACTTATAAAGACTATAGTAATTAGTGTTAATTGCTTTACATTATTATAATGGTATTAATTATTACTATTATTACAACTAACAAATAAACGAATGTAAGACACATGAATACTGTTAACAATGAACACTGTTGAACTGTAAGTACTAAGTCTTTACTACTACTGTAGATAAAATAGCTGCTACCGTAAGGTAAGACATAAGTTAAATCGTGTAACATAATATTTAAGAATTATTATTAAATTATATTAATATTATGCAAAGGTAGCCGATGGGAATTAACTAGTTAGTTAATTTTCTAATCAACTTATAATCATAACTTGTTTAATTGACAGTTGAAATACCTTAGCTTTCTAATTTATCAAGTTAATTATTATTTGAAATTTTTTGTTTTTAAGGTTTTATATACGTTTTATATAACGAATATTAAGATTGGGAAGTTATCCATTGATAACACCCAGCGGTTTTATACTTAAATATTAATATTAAAATAAAAATAAAAATAAAAATAATTCAATACTACGATAATACAAACAATTCTCTTATTTGGAATGCCCCCCCCCCCGGCTTTTCTTTTTTACAATACATTTATACATAATATATTACAATAATTGATACATAGAATAAAGAAAATTGATAATCATATAGTGTTCGTTATTCGTTACTAGAACTTCTTGTTCTATAATTACAGAAATTAGTTTTATCCATCGTTAATAATATATATTATATTAATATAAGAAAAATATGTCGATGATTTTACACGTGTTTAGTTCAATGATTTGAACAGCAGATATATAAATTATAAGCTATCATCATAGATATTAAACTTAATAATAACTAATAAGTATAATATAATTTATTATCTGTATTATGTATGCTTAGTATCCATAGACAAAAAATTCAAGATTTAAATTTAGTTCAAAATGTTGTTGACAAATTTTCAAAAATAAACGTGACTGAAAGTTCTTGTGTTAACATTTAATATAATGTTTTAACAGTTATATAATGATTTTACTTTTTTTAGTAAGTAGGTAGTAATTGTATTAATTAAATAATATAAAGTGCATTGCCTATTTATATGTTATATATTTTACATTTTATTAGAAATTTAACTACCTACCTACTTTTATTTATTTTATTAATAATTATATAGTTATGATAAATTGATAAAATATACTATTGTATGAATAGTCATATAATATTCTGCTATAAAAAAATAGTAGTAAGTTATAGTAAACTTACACATATAGGCATAGCAGTTAACAGGTTAACAGAATGATCAATATTATTGAAAAAATAACAGCGTATACGATAATTAAATACGAACAAAATAAGGGCATTCCGTTTTCTTTCATGTTATGTAATAATAATATTTTATCTGCACTTTTATTCTCGTTTCACACAATAACCTAACACCTCAGAATTTGGTTATAAGACGGCGACGGGTGTGCGTACACAGCGTGCCAACCACCATTGCGAAATGCCTATGTAACACGCCGTATGTGTCCGTACTTACAAGCATAAGACCAATCATCAATGGGAAATATACTATAATACTAATAATACTATATTATTATTATAGTATTGAAAGACCATGTAATAATTATATCATTATCATAGTCATAGCTTTAGAAAAAAATATTAAGATGTAACAATAATTGGAGGTTGCTCTAGTAGCGGCGTAGCGCAGATAGATTTTTGCTCAGAACATTTTAGATTTTAGTTTTTTTGACCCTACAAATAAAATTTTATTGACATTTACTTAAAGAAAAAAAAACTAAAAAATTGGAAACTGAAAATGTTTGTAAACAGCTCAAAACAAGTCAAAATATTTTTAACATTTTCAGTTTCCAATTTTTTAGTTTTTTTTTTCTATAAGTAAATGTCAATAAAATTTTTCCCCGCTTTTGAAAACTACTGCGAATTTTTTTACTTTTGACCCCCTCTCCCAACAGAAAATTAATGTAAATTTTGTATTAAACTTGCCCCCCCTCCCCAAAGTACCAACTAAATTCACTTTTCTATCAGAAAAGATGCTGCTGAAAAAAATCTAAGCATTTTTACAGTCCTAAAAGTTGATGACAGGCACAATAAAAAAAGAAAACAAATGATTGTAAAATCAATACATTCATCACTTCGCTCAGAATCTAAAATATAGATATAACATTAAAGGTACTGCAGTGCTGTATGTAGTGCCGCAATGGTTTTAAATTACGAGGGGAAGATACAAGGCCCCACCCAAAGACTGAAAACTATAAAATGCATTGCATGTTCTAAAAATAATACCATTGCCAATCTCCATCACATTCCATTTACATTTCACTACCTACTTCGGTAAATTATGTTGTCAATTGTCGATGCACATTGCACGCGCATATAATACCTTAGTGGCTAAGTAATAACTTATAATCATTGTTTATTGGTTTTTATTTTTTGAATAATCATAATTCATGTATATTTGTTTTTTCACAATTTTAAAAAGCATACTTATATAATATGTAGATTAAGGAATTTAGTGATTGCAATATTGCAATATGCCAATATGGCAATATGCATTATATACTTTATTTACAACTCCATGTCTATATTCTATAGAGTATATTGATAAATGATAATATTATAATAACTGTCAGCTGTTAGCAGTCTGATTCCATTGTCGACAGCCTACTCGAAGAGCAGATGAATTATTTCAAGATACATTCGAATTAGTTTTAGATTGAATAATTACTCAGATAAATAAATGTATAGAAAATAATTTAGAAATTATGAAATATTAAGCTTTTGCTTTCTATTAAAATAATCAATGAAATTTAGTAGTGGGTAAGTGAATCTAGTTGGTGCATTCGAGAGGTCAAAATTTAAGTATTTGGCAGTTTTAAAATGCGTAGGGAAAAAAGTGGGTCAATTGAATGGAATGTGTTAAATTTGAGTTCAATCAGGCATGGATATACTGAACAAAAAAAATAACCAAAAAATAACGTTAAGATTCTTCGTTTAAATATCTAATTTTGTCCATATTTAAACTTAAAATAGCACTAAAAAACTGTGTTTTTACAATTGTTTTAGATTTATTTGTGACAGTTAGAACTACTTCTAATATACTTTGTTTTATATTTTAAGACCTTAGCTATAATAACTAAACATTTTATAAATTTGTTACCACAAAATAAATTGACCAATTTTATTAAATTTTAAGCTTTAAATGCTTTTGAAAAATCGTGCCTATGTACTTATCTTAAATATTTGTTAACTTTTATGAGCTTATGAGGAACTTTATTCTATTAGTTATTCAAATTTTGATCTGACAAATAGAATTTTATTGACTGCATTTATTGAAAAAAAAAAACAAAAAATTTAAAATATCTATGAATCTACAAGTCAAAATTTTTTTAAAATTGTATCATGTATTGAAAATATCAGAATAAATATATGGTGAAAATTGGAAGTATCTATTGTCATTCGTTTTTGAATTACAACAAAATAAGAAAATGATTCGATGTGAATTTTTTAATATACGGCTGAAAATCCAATGTCGAAAAAATTTAAACGTCAAATGCTCATAAAAAATTAGTTTAACTTTCCGGTAAACTTATTCAGATTCTGAGTAGAACTATGAATACAGTAAAAATGCTTAGATTATCTTCATTTACAGCATCTTTTCTGATAGAAAATCTACGAATCTAGTTGGTATTTTGGGTGTCAAAAGTAAAGTTTTCAAAAGCGCCGGGAGAAATAAAAATTAAGGAAAAACTAGAATTTTTATGCAAAATCGGTTTTCGACAAAATCGACTTTGGTTTTTAGTGTAATAATCTAATTTTTTATTAGCTTCTTTTTAAATGTTTATCGAGAAAATAAATGGTTTACTAAATAAAAAACATTGAACATTTAATACAAGGTTCCTTGTGTGATGTTACTAGTGTAATTAAAAAAAAACTTGGTCGTAAATTCACAATAGTTTTTTGAGTTAATAACTCAAAAACGCTCAAACGTATAATACGAAAATATTTAACTTTTATTTTCCTGAAACGGCTGGATCCGTAGATATAATTAAAATTTAGGTCTTATACTCTAAATGTCTAATTGGGTTGAGTCTATACCATTTAATATTTATATATAATCTGACATATATATATATTAAACAATAGGTGTAATTAATTTGGTGGCTATTATTTTAATTTTGATTAATTTGATTTTTGACTTAATCAACAACTTAAACACAGCATAAATAACAAGATATTAGATGGCCAATAGATTGTATTATGGATTTCTGAAAATATACATTATTATTTATTTTTTATCATCGCGGTACCCTTAATATTGTCAAAGCGAGCCTTCTGCAGTAGTTACTGTCACAACTAGTTATACACTAGTCACATACTCACACCGACGAGTACCGTCGCACGAACTATAAGTGTAGATATAAGGTATAAGTGGTATAACTATTATAAACTCACGTATGTAGTATGATATTGTATTACATTTATACCTGTTGACTATACAATCTATATAGCATTACCTACTATAGTCTGTAATATAGAGTCTATACCGCGGCCCACGAAAGAGTAATACTGTCGCCCGACGAAAACACGTTCGATTCCGCGCATCGCCACGTATTTGACATACACTAAATGGCACAAGGTGGGGAATGCCTACAGTCTTCATGCGCAAAACTGTAATACTCTCTCAGGGGCCGCAGTATAGTATACCTATACAGTATACAGCTATATCCTCAAATAAATATGTATTGCTGAGGAAAATTCTGAGGACCCACGTAAAAATGTATTAAATAATACAAATTACCAATATTCAATCAACGGGTCACATATTTTGGTTAATATTTGAGCAATAACAAAATATAATATATCTAATAATGTTTTTTTCAAAACAAATCTTTATTTTTATAAAATAAACAATTATTAAGGAATTTAAAAGTTTTCAAAACGACGTTTATGATACTTAAATTTTTAAAAGGCAGGAGCTTTTTTAGACGCCGCAAACTGCATTATATTATTCATTTAAATGATTAAATGGCGGTCTAGCAGACGTTGATGGTTGATAGGTTACTTTTTTTGAGACTTAGGTACCTATTGGTGATAGTAGGACGTTTACGTCTATGTTTCTTAATTGCAAAATAATCATTTTTGAGTTACATCAAAAATACAAAATAGAATTTGTCAAAAATTGGTATTGCTTTGCTCATAATCTAAAATAGCAAAAATCAATTCCCACACATACCTACTGTAGGTATTATTTTGATTATAATAGGATAATTAATATAAATAACATTATAAATGATACGTTTTCTTCTAAAAATGGTTGATTTAAAAACTTGTATTTAGCATTGTTTTGTTTTTAATTATGTTACACTAATTAGTCATAATAATATAATATAATAAATAATCAGTTTACATCCAACCACCCACCCACTCGCTAAATTTTGTATGTGTTGCTGAAGCAACATATGGACTATAAATAGGATTACTGCCACTGGGTACATAAAATTATAGTCAGTACCGTTTACTGAATAGTGAATTGGATTTGGAGTTACTCAAAAATACTGAATAAATATTTTGAAAATAAAGCGTTAGTTGAATAATTAATCTGTATATATAAAAATGGCGTCAAAAATGAATAGTATTAGTAATTCTTCAATTGAAAACGGCTGGGCCGATTTGACTGATTCTTTTTTTGTTGTGTTCGTAATTGTCAAGGCAAGGTTCTTGTGAAAGAAAATTCTAGGAAAATCCACCGAAAAATAGGAAATCTAGATGTGAATATAACAGTGGCGCCATCTGTCCAGAAAAAAAAAACTAAATAATAAAAAATGTTGTTTATTTTTGCAGATTAAAATAATAATAAGTATAAATTTAGTGTATTGTATTATACTGCTTACTATAGGTTAATCGGGCATGTTTGTTGATTAGTATTATTATTTTTTGTCAATATAATATATAATATGATGAAAAATGAATGTTATTTGTGTGTAGAATAGATCTCTGAGAATATGATAGACTAATTTAAAAAGGATAGATTCCAACCCAAAGAGGTGCTCAAACAGGGATTATGAAATTTACGATGGGCATTTTTGTTTGAAAATGGTTGCTATTGGTTTTAATAATCATAACTATTATTAACGCGATAAGCGTGTAGGCGAAGTGGCAATTATCTATGTATTTAAGTACAGAATATCTCAAGTTCGAACAACGGTTTCGGCGGATTAAATTTTTCCATTGCTTTATTTCTTCTTTATCTATACATACGAATGTTTGTTTTTTTTTTATTCGTCGTATTTTAGTACGGTTAGGTTAGGTTAGGATTTTGTATTAATTGATTACAATTAATCCACCGTAGATGGAATTAAGTAAAAACGACTAACTTGGTATAACTTTGAGGCCGTATATCATTTGCGCATCATCTGTTTACCTGTGCCAAAATATCGTACATCGTTTGCGCATCGGCGGCAGATTATCGTTTGCGCATCGTCTGTTTACCTGTACCATATTATCGTACATCATATGCGCATCAAAATTCTAAACAATAGAATGGTATAAAAATAATTGTACACACATATTATATAGATATTGAATAATTTAATATACATAGGCACAAGTTTTTGTTCAATAAGCATTTAAAGTTCAAATGATGACCAAATTTATAAAAAGCTCAACAATTTGCAAATTATTTTGTAGTTAAAAATTTAATATTCAGTTGAATTAGGTACATTACATGGCCATAGTTATAGTAAAAAATATACATAATACATATAACACATAGGTAGTTTGAGTAAAAATTTTGTTCAGTTCAATAAAGAATATTACAGTCATAGTTATAATTAGGGCTCAGAAGTTGTAGGAGCTAAAAAATGTAAAATATGCACGAAAAAATTGCAAAATATGCATTAAAAATGTTAAATATGCGAAAAAATACGCGTATAAAATCAATTAAATATGCGCTTTTTTAGCTAAAATTGGTGAAATATTATGCATTTTCAATTTTTAATTTTTTTAACTCGTAATTGTATACCTACTTCAAATTTCTATTTCTATCTAATTAGCTAGGTCTGCTATAAATTGAGATCATACAGAACAATATGCAATTCCTACAACTTCCGAGCCCTACAAATAAGTATTTCGGCATACTAGCATGATAGACTAAATACGTGTCACAATATCACTGTTATTAACTCCGTAATTGACTATGGCGATGACAATAAATACCTTCGTTGATAATTTTGAGTTTTATATTCAATATTAGTTGAAAAATACAGGTTCAGAAAGAAAAAAATCAATTTTTTTAGAAAAATATAAAATATGCATAATATGCATATAAAATCAATGAAATATGCACTTTTTTAACTAAAATTGGTAAAATATGCAAAATATGCATTTTCAATTTTCAATTTTTCAACTCGCAATTGTATACTTAAAATTTCTAGCTAGGTCTGCTACAAATTGTGATCATACAGAAAAATATGCAATTCCTATAACTTCCGAGCCCTAGACTTATAATTATAATACAAATATAGGTACATATAGTTTGAGAAAAGCTAAACGCTTTTGGGTATACACCTTTTTTTTCAGTTCTATTGTTAAATAATATTGATGCGCAAATGATGTACGACCTTTTAAACGATCGATGCGCAAACGATGTATAACCCAAAAATCGAACGATGCGCAACTGTCTTACAAAAAAGGTCAAAAATAACAATAGTGATGCGCAAACGACAACCGGCGAACTTTGATACCTACTTCAAAGTTAAATTAAGTATACATTTAATAGCACGGGGTCCACGATCTACTGCAGGTAGATTACCCACCCGATAATATACTGCTACGAATCTCACGAACACCGGCCGGTTAAAATATAATATCATTTACACTGAAAAAGACATTGCTTCCACAGTGTGTTACACCCAAAAGGAGTTGAACAATCAGAATTTTTTTTCCGGGCAACGGAAAAGTTAAGATAAGTTTTGAACACCATAATATATACCGAATATTAAATAACGTATTGAACAAAGTTTGCGTCATATAGAGTTAGTACATTTAACGGGCTATGAAGTGCACGGGATCAGCTAATATAGTATAATTGTATAAGCCTTTTATTATAAGGTAACCAAGGTGGATTTATAAATAAATAAATAAATAAATCCACCTTGAAGGTAACCTATTTGTTATCACTTATCATAATTCATACCTATGTGGCTATGTGGCTATGTACAATAATATTAATATACCTAAATGTAAATCAGGGACAAATACAAAAATTTTCTTGGGAAGGGGGAATTATTGTCTTTATACTAAAGACTATAAGCTGCCCAAATTGTAATATAATAAGTAAAAGCAACAAAAAGTATATTGGCCACTTGGCCTCCAGGAATATATAAAAGAAAAAATTGGATCCATTATATTATATTAAATCCAATATTATTTTACAAGAAACAAATCTATTTTTAGAAGTTTGGGAGGGGGCATGCGCCCCCTTTCCTTGGATCCTCCCTGAATTGTATCTAGTTGTCACTTTTTAGGGGTGGGGGTTGCCTAAAAGTAACTTGTTAACATTGATATTCGGATAAATTTTTTTTAAAAATACTGAAAATCGGGAATATATTATTATTTATTACCAACACCAATATTATTGACAAAATCAATTTTATTGTATTATAATTCATAAACGAATAACCATAACTGATAATTAAAATGTTCACTAAATATGTATATTAGCATTTCCCGGACATAGTATGATTAAAAAATATTTGGGCCTTCTTTGAGCAATTGAAATGCTTAATACTGTATTTATGATCAAAAAGGCTTGAAAAAATAATAAACACTCCTCATAACAGTTGCGCTTACCACAATTAAAAAATATCGAAAAAACATAATTTTATGTTATAGGTATGTGTTTTTTTCTGTCCGTAAATTCTTTTTCTATTACAGTAGTAATAGGTACTTAGTTGTTCAACTTTAGCACCTTTACTGATGGGAATGTGAATCTAGTTGGTATTTTTAAGAGGTTACTTTTGAAAATTATCAGTATAGCTTCAAAAGCGTTATGAAAAACAAAAAAAAAATATTAAGAAAAAAGTGGATTTTTACGCAAAATGCCAAAATATATTATAAGTTTTTAATCAAATCAATTAAATTTTTTTATAGTGCAACTAAAAAACTAATATTTGTAGGTAGGTACTATAAAATTTTCACCGCATGTTTATATTACATTTTCTATACAATACACCATAAAATACAACAATATTTTGAGTTATTTATAAGAATAAGAAAATTTCAATTATTAGTTTTTTTTTAAAGTTATTGTATAGATAAAAAAATGTTGCAGGACTCATGTCTCTGCTCAGAATCGTTTTTCGTATACAATATTATATTATACATAATTGAATTCAAATTTAATACCATTTATTATATACAGTGACCCACACGAGTACACGACACATGTAAGACTGTAATATTAACAGCTTTTTTTTGACATTTAAAATTTATATTTTAACTATAAGTTGGAAATTTAAAAGAAAAATAACGATTTTAGTTATTTTGTTTTTTTTCAAAAAATGATATTCGTAAATCGTGGAGACTTGAAACTTTTTGCTTTTACGTATACTATTATTGTCATACAGACTGATATTTTGAAAATATTTAGATTAATTTTAAAAAATCCATAACATTAACTTATTCTTATATCGTTAAAGGAGCCTAAGCTAAGCCTAATTATTCTGAGGGGGAATAAATTCCCAGTTCCCTGTATTTTTTGTTTACATGCTGTTGTCTAATGTATTATCAACATTTTAATTTTGAATATAAATGTATACATATAGCCTATAGGTTAGATTACAAAAATAAATGGTAACTTTTTTTTATCCCCATAAAATATTTTCAATTACGCAACTGCTTCGTTATTATGTTCTATTTGCAATTTGCATATAGAACATAATGGTATACGTGTAAAATGGTGTAGGTATTCACTTGACTTGTAAGTTAAGGGGGCTGCAGCTCACGCATTTTTCATACGTTTTAGACCAATAAGCGGTGGTATATTACACATACTTCGGAATGTCCGATTTAAATTGTTTATACATGTTTGAATTCATTGATAAAATATCTAGGTTTCTTAGGAAGTCGATTTTCAATTTTCAATTTTAAATGACCTTAAAATAACCATTTTTTTTTTAGAAATCCCATGAAATAATTGCATTACATTTATACTTATTTTGGCCACATCTGATTTTAAATTAAAAAAAGTGATTCCTAAGAAACATAGTCTAGAAGTTTATAAATTCAACCATTTTTTCAAAATTAAAATCTGTCAAACCAAATTCTTCCAGTCTTGTCTAGCTTATTGGTCTAAAAGTTACTTTTTTTCATTGACTGGAACCCCCCTCCCGCCCCTTTAAGGTTTATTTTATGATACGGAATTTAAATATATTTAAAAACACAATAACAAACAAAATTAATGTCTAGATTGGTCAAATCTACATTAGTTTTGATTTTTGAAAAAACCTGCTGCAGCCCCCTTAATATTTTAATAACAATAATGTATGGTACTATAGTATAACATTCAAATTATTATATTAATAATTTTTTATTGCTATATATTATGCCTTTCACATGTGAACTTGTAACTGCAGCTTTTAACAAAGATCTCCAACACTTTCGATCTTCTGCAGCTTCTTTAATTTTCGCTCCTTCTTTTTTATATCATTATTGTTATTTAGTATCTTCGTTCATCCAACTTTGAAGTGGTCTTCCTACCAGTTTTTTTTTGTATTTGGCTTGCTAGCAAATATTAGTCTTATTAACTTCCCCTCCCCTATTCGCGTCCTGCGCACCATATGTCCAATGTCCATATAATATATTATATGTATGTTCAGCCCATTCCATCCGTGTTCAAGGCTAATATACCAGCTGTATGATACACATAGGTAAAGACACATCAGCTCATGTTTTATTATTTTAAATGTTAAAAGTGCATTATTTTTTGGACCCAGTCATTCTGGCAATACAGTAAATAATAATATAAATTTTATCTATTTATAATATTATACTAAAAAAATAATATATGGTAAAGTTATTAGTTATAATTACTTACTAAGTATTAGTAATATTATATATTATCAATAGTCAGTACTCAGTAGGTTTAATAGGATATAATATTAAAAAATGTGTGAATGATATATAGGTAGTATATTATTAGTGTATTGACTATTTTAAATTATGCGGGATACGGACATGAACCATTATGTACCTACTTGATATATTAATATGTTCGACAACAGTAACTGTTATTTAAATAACTTTTTAATATCGTTTGACACTTTCTAGTTTCTATAATATAATATAATATGATTTAGGATAAAACCGTAAGAGAAATTTATATAAATACTATGCACTACAGTATTATAAATATTCCATCTTAAACTGGCTTGCTTAAAATGTTGATAATAGTCCTAGTGGCTAGTGGGGACCTACTACCTACATAACAAACATATTTAAGCAGTAATGCAGTATAGGGTATTAGGTTAGCCGTTAGGTAGGTATATAAATATAATATAATATATATTCCATCATTCTAAATTCATCATACATAATATAGTACCTATAGAAAACAGATAAAACTATATATCTAAAAACTGGATACTGAGTGGATAGTATAATAATTGTATACGTATGCACTATGCGGTATACCTATTATACTGCAGGCTACCATGTAACTATTAATCTGCTATAGTATACGCTATAATCTTTTTGCGGTTATTAATAATTGTAATTACAATAATATAGTATACTAACATATTATAATGTACTTTAAATTAAATGTAAACAATAAATTGTTACAAAGTCTATGAATATCATTGTAATAGGTACGCAGTAGGAATCATATGCGCAGAAGTAATTTAAAATTTTACAAAATATTTATACAGTTATTTATTTCTTCTATTACAAATTATAAATCAAACGTGGTTAGAGTTATAAAATAATTAATAGTTAATTTATATTATATAAATTAATAAATAACGCCATTATTCATTACGTAACTTTTTTTTAAATATAATAATATCGGCAGGGGCGTCATTTCAGTTTTTTTTCTGGGTGTGCAAACTTTTAGGCAGGCCAATTTTGACATTTCACCAGGCCATTAAAAATATATATATATTTATATATATATATAAATGTAGGAAACCTATGCAAACCTATGTAAATATTCTTTCCTTCCCTTTTATAATTCTAATTAAAACTCATAACGACTAATGCAATTTTTAAATAGCTAGCAATTCAAAGAATTAAAAGCTTATAAGCAGTTAAAGCAACCAGCTAATGTCATTACTGTACATATACAAAAACTTAAAATATATATATTTTATATTACCTATATATGAAAACATGTATAAGTTAATTATGACGACGCATTGGAGTATTAATGGCAGGCCAATTGTTAACATTTTTTAAGTGAGTGGTGCCATTGCACACCCTGCCCCCCCCCCCAAATGACGCCCCTGAATATCGGTACATAATAAAAATACAATATTATATAGTATATACCCAGACTTCGGTAAAATACTTTTAAAAAGTATTTCAAATACATATTTTGAATACTTAAAAAAATAGTATTCAGAATATATATTCGAATACTTAATGATAATAATATTCCAAAGTATTTGGAATACTTCACAAAAAGTATTCCAAATATTTTTCGAATACTTTTTTTTAGTAGATTTAGATTTCAATACCAAAAATATTACTTTTTCAATTCTTTGTTTATAAATGAACATTATTATAATCTTGATAATAAACACCTATCTGGCTATCTATAATCTATTAGTTATAAAATATTATATTAAAATTAATATTGGATGTTAAAAAAGTACTCCGAATACTGTACTCAGAATACTTGTAAAAAATATTCAAAATACTGTATTGAATACTTAAAAAGTATTTAAAATACTGTATTCGGAATACTACCCAAGTCTGTATATACCTATATAGACGTATAGTATATTAAAGATATAGAATATAGTACCTACTAGCTACCTAAATAAAATTTACTCATTAGTTATTATTAACACAAATACAAGTTTTTATTAATTATACTTACCTACGTAGAAAGTAGTAACGAAGATACATTCATAATTAGTTTATAATACATGATCATATTAAAAATGTAATTTTATTTTAGTTTTGGCTTACTAATTTTGTACTGTTGTAGGTAATATCTGACACAAAGTCATCAACAAAAATATAATCTTGTACAACAAAATCATTTGTACTCGGGTCATAATTTTGTTATTAAATTATTAATAATTAATATACTAGTATACTTAAGTATACTATCTACTAGTATAATACTTAAGTAGATATTAAACCAATTTAAGTTTAATGTATCCACAAGTATCAAATATAACTAACAGCATGGATATATCATATATATTATGCAAGTTAATGGACACAATAAAAAAAAAAAATTTTTAATTTTTTTAAATTTTTATCTTATTATAAAACATTTCTAACGTGAATGTAACACATTTATATACATATTTGGTCCATAAGGATAAGACATAATTAATCAATAATAATTATTACTGTAATTATTTTTAATTCAAACACTATAATATTAAAATACTAAATTACACGCACATTTTACTGAATACTGATTAGTGATTACTCATATCGAAATAATCACACCGGCATGCGTTGTCTCTGTCTTACAAGTGCGTTACGTAAAATATGCGTTCAGAAGTTCCCGTTTAGCTCAGTTAGTTATAATTTAAGAGTGAATTTACTTATTTAACTAAGGTAACAATAATTTCTGTGATTTGATAGATGTTTTTTTCGATATTTAAATTTTGAAGTGAACAATGAGAATGTTAAAATTGTAATATTTATATAATATTAAACACTTATAATGTTATAACTTGAATCAATATTAAAAAATCGAAAAAAATTCCAAATAAACCACATACAATGTTATTATCTTCATGTTTAATAATATTTGAAAATCCTCTCTAATATCAAAACTTATGAAGTTAGAACTGCCGAAGGCTGAACGTAAATTTGCCATGTACGCACTACGCACTTGTACACATCCTACCAAGTATGTAGGTAATATGTGTGTATATTTAAAATGTAAATGCGCGTTTAAAATATTATACATATTGTATATTTATATGCTATATAGGCATATTGCTAAATAGGTACTGCAGCCAGTGTGCAGGTGGTTCCTATTGGTTATTTCCTTATATACCTACATGGCTACATAATATTATTGTACATAATTTTCCGCCTATAGTTAATGGATTGTCGTCTCTCTGTGTGTTGTATTATGCGTGCCTAATATATTTTGTTGTCCACCTACTTTAGGAATTGAACACAAGTCACAAACACAACCGACTAACGAGATAGCCGAGATTTAAATCAGTCGTAAATATAATATTGTGTTGCAGGTTCCAATGTTATTATAAACTATTACATAATGCAATATAATATTACACATTTACACACAAGCATATTTAATACTGCAACGGTATACATAAAAGAGGCCTTTATACAGGCGTGTTTAGGAAAAAGTCGAAAACGCACCCACCGAGGTAATAAATAATGTTATTGTACATTTGTACATAAAGTACATTAATACATTATCTATCATTGGCACGTGCCGATGTGTGCAGCAGCTGTATAGTAATATAATTGTAAAATTGTTATATGTTATATTTCACTATTATTATTACAACGCGTTTCGTGTTAAGCGAAACAATAAATTACACGCCCGTGGGCCGTGGCCCGTTAAATTGGATTGGATTTATCAAGAACACGATAAAATTGTCAAAAACGACTCATCGTGCGAGTACAAATTAAAGCGCGCGTTGGCGGTGGTACTGCCGTCGCGTGGGAGAGCGCCAGAGTGGCGCGACTGCATCAACCGTGGACGGCGGAATCGGGCGGCCGCCACCGACGCGACACGGTTTTTAGTTTTTTTTTACTCGTCGCCAGTTGCCACTCGCCCGTCAATCGGCGTTACGTTTCCGTAGGTCCCTCCACTCGTGGAGTGTGGACAGTGGTGCGGGCGGTGGCGGTGGTAGGTGGTGACTGGTGGTGCAAGTGTGCAACGAGTACCTAAACGACAACGCACGCGCGTCGATGGAATATTTCACCGGCCACCGATTGAACATTTTACAATTTAAATTTTTTATTAATATTATAAATTCTAACAGTATATTATATTATACTCGCGCGCGCGCTTCGTCCCGCGAGTCGCGACACGTAAATCGTAATTACTGTTCACATTTCACGCGAGCACGGGTGGAGCGTTGTTTTTTCATTACACTCCTCGCGTCACAGTGCCACACGGCCTGCGATCAGCAGAGAACATCTGAACGCGGAACGACCTGGTTTATGTTTCGCGCGCGTATGGCTGTTCGGGAATATATATTTACTTAAATAATGTACTGCACAGTGCACACACAGCCGTAATTTTATAACAGACAACACTACAACAGTGTATACTATATACCTATATATACATCGCGGTTATCGCCAGTGTATGTATATATTATATATGTGTGTATACATGAAATAATAATATCGGATATTATTTATAAACGCGCGCGCGTCAACCGACGACGTCGTCGTCGCCTGCGTTGCGTGCGCGCGCCAACTGAGTTGGAACGACGTCGACCGCCGCCGCCGTCGTCGATATCACCGCAACCGGCGCAACCACACACGACCGACTACCGAGCGGCGATAGCCGCCTGCGCCGCCGTCAGTGCATTGCCGTCCGCCGCAGTGCAGTTGTAAAATGCCATTCTGCCTGTTCGGTCGGCGTCGTCGTGTATCCTACCGGAAAATCAACAGCGCCGGCACGTTGTAGTGCCAGCCAGCGGTAAAATGGCGACGCCGTCGTCGACGACGACCACCAGCAGCAGCAATGCCACAGCCGCGGACAACGCACCATTGACGGCAGCCGCCGCTTCTTCAGCTGCCGCCGCGGCTTCTATCGTCTGGCCGAACACCCGCGACAGTTACGAACTCCGCGAAGTCATTGGTAATCTCACTCATATTCTTATCACATTCGGTTGTCGTAATACCCAACACGTCCTGCGATCTTGATTCCTGACGCGTCGTCTACCGATCTCGTGTTGGCCCGATCGCCACCCCTCGCAGACTCGGTGTACCCCGTCGTCTAACACCTGGCCTGCTCCCCACTCGCCGGCACCGGTCGTGCTCTATACTTTTAAAGGTTTTTTAGGTTATACCGCAACGATTTCTAAAATAAATAAATAGTTATTAGTTTATTACCCATTGTTGTTTTGCGTTTTATTATCCCGGCAAACGGGTTCGAGACTGTGATCGCACCGAGATGCCGAGATCGGCGTCCGAACGGTCGTTTTCATTTTGTCGCACGATTTCTACAGATGCCTCAATGGTGTCTACTCAATCACTCTGCTATTCTGCTCCGTCAACCCGTACCCTCTTCACTACTCTGTCACTCCCTCTCCATCACTCCGTCATTGTACTTTTGTACCTATCTCACAAACGATTAAATTACCGTCACTAATTGAGTCGCTTACTATAATATTATGTGATATCATTACCTACCGATTACCGTCGACCACAATAATAGTAATAATATGACAATTCATTTTTTCGACTTGTCCCATGAGATATCAGGTTTTTCCACTCGGTCAACATGTCTTGTTGAAATGTTACAACGATGCTACTTATAATTTATATAGTACTATTATATTGGGTAGTTGAAAATCTGAAAACAGTTTTTTGATTTTTGCTCCGAGAATATTATTTCTTATCTCGAGTAAAAAACAAATAGGTAATACTACACCCTTTACTACACTTTTCAAATTGACGAATTCGCTCATCAAACATTTCGCAACTTTTATGGTGTCACGAATATATCATAATGTAATATTGTATTATACATTATATTAAACATAAATAAATTTCAATTTGTCTATAGTTAAATATAATTAATTATAATTAACCAACAAATTTTTAATATTTTTAGTAAATATTTAATATCATTTTAGTTAAAAATGTAATATATCTAATTAAGGGACACATAAAAGTTATAATACTGAAACTAAAACTAAAAAATAAAACCCCAGCTAAATATTTACAAAACCAGTATTATAAATCTAAAATACTTGGCTATCTACCTACTATGAACCTATATTGTGTATAGTGTCTATAGTACCTGTGTACTTTTTAATCTGTTATTATCTTTTGGAGGTATTCATAAAAGTATTATTTACTATGATATTAGTGGCAATTTCATAACATGAGTAAATAACATCATGTTATAACATTATGACACTTTATGTAGGTAATTTTTAATAATATACCTATACCTAAGACCTAACCTAAGAAATATTCTTATTTTTAAAATTAATATATTATCCAGAAATAAATCACTGAATTTGCCAAACGTACTAATTGGTTTTAGAAAACAAAATTAAGTTGCGTATAATTTATCTGTTCAATAAAAACAAGAGTTATGTATTGAACATATTCAAGTACCTACTTATAAGACGTTTGATGCATTCAATTAATATTGTGAAAGTAAATAATGATTCATTGATGCCATCATATTAATTTAACATTTTAGTGTATACCAATTGTATACCTATCGTTGAACATTGAGTAAACATTAATACAAAATACATATTACAAAAAAAAAAAAATTATATCATTATATAATAATGTACATTATCTACAATGATATTTTTGAGGCTATAACCATGCAAAACAATATATTTGGTATTTTTGATTGGTGAAATTGAATTGTTGTTGTACCTATAACAAAGTAGATATATTAAATACATTTGTTGGGAATTATTTGCAGTTTTAGTATATAGGTAATTAGTATTTTGATATTTGTAATATGGTATTCTATGCTTCAGTTCACAATAATCTATTAAATTAATGATTTAATCAAAAGTCTTTATTTGATATGCATTTAAATCAAATTGTATGTCAATTATAAATATTTAATTGTAATAAATATACATTTTTGAAATATTTATGTATTATATACTTGGGTCAAATCTATTAATTAAATATATATTGTGGATGTATAACTGTATAAGAATAATTATCGACATAACTGAAAATTAAATAAAATATAATTTAAATTCCTTATTTATCATACAGTGTAATGTTATTTTGCCTATTTTAAATATAAGATATTGCTTCATTATAAAAAACACTTTTTCAACATTGTTACAGACAGATTTCTTTTTCATTTTTATTTGAAATAGGTTGAGTGTAGATATACTAATTAATAAAGTTTTTAACAGTTGTATAGTAAACTCGCAAACAACTAATGCACTTTAGATAATATAACAGTATTAATTTTTGTTGTAAGAATACATCAAAATTCATAATATAAATAATATATAGGTTATATATATCTATAATATATTATAATATTAAGTTTATCACGACCATTCCCTGTACCCAAATTATTATAAATAATACAAATTTCTTACAATAATATTTTTAATATTATACAATTTTGTAATTTTAATTTAGGTAAATATTTAAGTATTTTCTGCCATGAATATATGTAATTAGTAAATAATACAAATTAATTATACGTATTGGTATGTTTTGAGTATTTATGAATTATATTAATAAATAACTGTTTACATTTTAGGTGTTGGTGCTACAGCTACTGTTCATTGTGCTTATTGTAAGCCTCGTCAAGAGAAATGTGCCATTAAGAAAATAAATTTAGAAAAATGGAATACCAGCATGGATGAATTAACAGTAATTATTTATATTTTAATCTATAGTTAATAATTATTATAATTTTTTTTCATACTATATAGAAAGAAATACAAGCTATGTCATGGTGCCAGCATGAAAATGTTGTAACGTATCATACTAGTTTTGTAGTTGGTGATGAATTATGGTTAGTATTACGTTTACTAGAAGGGGGTTCATTGCTTGACATACTTAAACATAAAATGCGCACAAGTGATTGTCGTCATGGTGTTCTTGATGAAGCTACTATTGCAACTGTTTTAAGAGAAGTTTTGAAGGGCTTGGAATATTTCCATTCTAATAGTCAAATTCATAGGTACTCTTTCATATTCTGCTATATATACGTAAGGAATTTAAAATAACTTTTTAATTCTATATTTATAGAGATATAAAGGCTGGAAATATTCTTCTGGGTGAAGATGGAACGGTTCAAATAGCTGATTTTGGAGTGAGTGCATGGTTAACGACTGGTTATGATACTAATCGTCAGAAGGTTCGACACACATTTGTTGGCACACCCTGCTGGATGGCTCCGGAAGTCATGGAACAGGTACACACGGTAAAAGCAAAACATTTAACTAAAATTAATGCAATCGGTAAACACCGACTGCTAAGCTCGAAACCCTAAACCGTCCGAAAAAAAATACATTAGGACCACGGATATGACTTCAAAGCAGACATTTGGTCATTGGGAATAACAGCCATTGAGTTAGCTACTGGAACAGCACCATATCACAAGTATCCACCAATGAAGGTTCTTATGTTGACACTTCAGAATGATCCACCTACATTAGATACTGGTGCTGACCATAAAGATCAATACAAAGCTTATGGCAAAACTTTTCGGAAACTTATTACTGATTGTTTGCAAAAGGATCCTACTAAAAGGTAATTACATTTTTTTTCCGCTAGATAAATGTTGAGGATTTGATTATGTTTTTTTCTTTACAGGCCAACAGCTACTGAACTTCTCAAACATCCAATTTTTAAGAAAGCCAAAGATAAAAAATACCTTCAATCAACTTTAATTGCTATTGGCCCTAGTTTAGAAACTAGAGTACAAAAGGTATATTTTTATACTTTAAAATCCTTTTATCTATTTTTGTATTTTTGTTTTAATTGGAAATAATTATTTAAAAGTTCTAAATATAATCATCTGTTTATGACAGGCATCAAAAAGACAACCGGGCACATCTGGCAGATTGCATAGAACAATAACTGGAGAGTGGACATGGTCATCTGAAGAAGAATGTGATGGGCAGTCATCTGATGATGAGGTAAGAAACGTATTATTAGATTATAAATTTAATAGTATAAACAACTTCATTAACTTAAAAACTGTTTTGTGCTATTATTTTAGTGTCAAGAAAAACCATTAAATAAATTAATTGAGGTCCCTCAATCATCTGATAGTGAACATGAAAGTGGCGATGAACACTTAAATCTTGTTCTACGTATGAGGTTTGTTTCAATTTTTTATTATGAATCACATTATATTTTGAAGCAAAACATTTTTATTACACTTATTGATGTCGCATTTAAAATATATATATAAAAGTTAATATTATAAATTATTATTAACTAATAATTAAGTAAATATATGTGGGAAATGAGATTTAAAAACTTACATAATTGTCCTAAATTAATTTAAATAGAGTTCATTTCATATTTGTTTTGGATATTGATCATATTAACTTAAAAAAAAAAAAACAAACTAGTACAAATATTGATTTAAATGCCAAAATCTATATTTAATATTTAAATAAACATTTCTATAAAAAAAACTTTTAGATCAAGTTTTAAAATACATACCGCTAGAAGATATTATAATTCAACAATTATTATATATTATATATTTGTAGAAACTCCAATCGTGAACTTAATGATATTCGATTCGAGTTCTTGTTGGGAAATGATACCCCTGATGGTATTTCTACTGAACTAGTGGGAGCTGGATTGGTAGATGGCAGAGATGCTGATGTAATAGCTATGAACTTACGTGTGCTGATAGGTAATCAAACTCGCGATAGACCAGTTACTTTTGCTCTTGTAAGTATAAATTTCATATTTTATTATGGTTAGGTTATGGAATTGTAATACAATAAATTATTTATCTCTTAGGTATCTGGCTGCAACAGTGATGAAACACCAGATGAGAAAATGCTAGTTGGTTATGCCCAGCTGTCTTATGCAGATTGAAATCATAGTTACCGAATGACTTATTCATCTGTCGTGCCACTAAAAATTTAACTCTGTATGTCTTAAATACAATTTTGTATGTATATATATAAATATATATATATATTTTTTAAATGATATATTTATTTATTTTTGTATATAGAATCTTAGTTCAGATTTTGAATAAAGATATATATATATATATGCTTTAGCAATAACATGCTTGTATTTAGTGAATTGTGTTCCAGTGTACCACATTTTTTATAGTCATTACTTAATTCCAAATAAATTTGTTTCATTATTATGCTGTTTATTATTATTTTTACTATTATCATAATTTTTCTTATAATAAAAGTTTCCAAATAGGCATTAATCTGAAATAGGCACTGCCGTTTCAATTATTTTTCCAATAACTATCAAAACAGTAACAGCAATACAAATTATAATAAACTGATTTTAATGAAATATTTTTTAAAATTTAAATCAATAATACTTTTTTTGTGTATTGTAAAATAAATACAATTTTGTTAAATATAGCAGTCTTTATAAATTTCCAAAATTGATACGGTATATATTTTGTTCATTTAGTTAAAAAGTTGAAAAACACTTTGTACTCTGAAGAAGATCACCTATTAACTGGGTTAAGTTCATTGTCTAGTTTTGGTTTGTACTTCAATAATTTGGCATATTCATGCAGCAGTGTTTCCCAATACCATGATACATCTTTCATTCTTAAATGCGTTCTGATAAATCTATAACCTCGTTCTGAAATTTCTTTGGCTAAATCGTCATGCTCTTTGAAAAATACTAAAATATTTCTGAAACATTAAGAGATAGAATAAATTATTATTAATTGTAATTATATATTTATATGCTAAATTACTTAATATCATTTTCGGATGCATTTGGATTTATTGGGACATAATGATACCAAGGTTTCATAAATTGATAGAAAAACTCCTTCCATTCTTCTCCAACATGAAAAACAAGACTTTTACATAAAAAAAGATGTTTGAAGCGAAAACTAGCTGCCACACCTCGGAAATTAAACAAGTATTTATATTGACAATGGTCTTCTAATGATATTTCATCTGCTGGTGGAGCAAAAAGTGTATCCTATAAATATTAAATATTATTAAGTATAATACATAATCAAATAATTATTATCATTGGGGTATTAGATAGATACTGTTTTATTGTGCACCTTATCAGATTTCCAGGCTTGATTTTTTGTATATGCGGCATCTACTAGTTCTGGTTCATTTCTTGATAAAAGTATGAGCGAATCACGTTGTTCACTAGTTCTAGAACCTCGAAAAAACCCTTTCGAAATTTTACGTTTCCATGGCCATTGTTCTGATTGTTTCAAAATAGATTTTCTCAGAGAATCCCATCGACCAAGTCCTGATGGATGCAGTTTAATTGCTGGCCCTCCACTCCAAAAAGACCAAGCAGGATACATTATATCAGCATAATCATCTGTCTAGGAAACATAATATTAATCAATTTATTAAATTAATTGACCGAGTAATTATAAGACCTATAACAATTAAAATAAATAATAAAAAAATTAGTTCTCTCACCTTGCTAAAGGAAAAAACCGGTTTAGGATCACCATAATGTTTTATTATTTGAGGCCAATCTCGTGTATTTAATATGAACTCAACGTCTGGAGTATTTAATTGAATTTTACTTAAAAAATGTTCAATACCTTCACAACGGGCTGGAAACATGCACTTTGTTTCTCTGTATAAGTCATGATTAAAAATCATATAACGAGTTCCTCTAGAAATAAAAATAATAATAATCACTGAGTATAAAAATTATAAATGTAATTGACAATTGTACATTACTTGTCTGCTGCTGCAGTTATCATTTCATGGGTAATACCATCTTTAAATGGCTCTAGATCTTTTAAGATGTTTGGGAAAAAACATGTTCCATTCTTTGATTCACAAGAAGTGTATTCTTTTTTAGCTTTGTTAATTTTGCTAATAATTTGGTTGGATACTGAATAAATGTACAAGAACAGCAATTTAATAATAAATCAATGGTTATTTAAAAAGAAACCAACCTTTATTTTAAACAAATATAAATAAAACTATTAAAATTAAATTAATACTTACATTTGTCATACATTGTTTTGGAATGGCCATGATCATGTTGACATACAATAACATTCAATAAATGAAATAAAACAATGTACACAGTGTACATAGTTTAAATAATATATATTCATTTAAAAAGAAACAACAAATTCTGTGAAATACTTTATTTTTCATTCACGGTGTATCCATTTATGGATAATTTTTCAAGTCCTATTTTTAAAAAGTATTGTATTACTAAGGTCATTAAACCATTTAAGATGTTAAAAACTATTATAAATTATAAATTACATTTTTTATTGCATGATAAATTACTAATAGAATTAAATTATTAAATTAAATTTTATCTCGTTAACAAAACAAATATTTATTATTTGTAACTAGAGTTAAAAATAAAAACTTTCAAAAACCATTAAAAAACAAAACTAAAAATCTCAAAAAAAAATATCGTTATTATCAAATAGTTATCAGTTGGAAATAATATTTAAGGTTATGTTTACAGTTTTTAGTGATTGAACATGGTTGAACTGTGGTTCTAATGGTTTTATGACCGTACTAAAGTATGGTAAAAATTGTCTGTTGACTCTGATCTCGAACTCCCAAGTCCTTACCACGACCGTACTCCGTAGTACAACACGCACTGTTTGTACTGGTGGTGTACTATCATGACAAAATAATCCACCGTCATGCGTACTACATTTGTGTCCTACTCGTATTTTAATACTCTTTAGACTTTAGTGTTTAATGTTTATATTTTTGCAAAACAAGACCACAAAAGTCGATAAGCATTGAGCATTTCGATTTTATTTATTCAATAAGTTTTGAAAAAAATTAGTTAATATTTTTATTTTTAAATCAATTGAGAGTTTTTTTTTTTTAAATTACCTACGTTTTAAAAAGTTTTATTCGCTATGGGTGTACCCAAGTTTTTCCGTTATATGAGTGAGCGCTATCCTTGCCTCAGTGAGCTGGTTAAAGACTATCAGGTATTAATGTCTAATTATGAACTACTTCTACCCATTGACTTTTTAATATGTTGCAGATCCCAGAGTTTGATAATCTGTACTTAGATATGAATGGTATTATTCACAATTGTTCGCATCCAAATGACGATGATCCACATTTTCGCATAACAGAAGAGACTATTGTTAAAAATATTTTCCACTATTTGGAGGTTCAATAACAATAACTAATAAAGTCATAACATGATATCTCTACTATAGCTTATTGTTTTTTTTTTGGTTTGTATTTAGGTATTATTCCAAATGATTCAACCACAAAAATTGTTCTTCATGGCTATTGATGGAGTTGCTCCTAGAGCAAAAATGAATCAACAACGTGGCCGACGTTTTCGATCAGCCCATACAGCAGCAGAACAAACGAAAGAAGCGATTTCTCGAGGTGAAACGTTACCTTCAGAAGAACGTTTCGATTCTAATTGTATTACACCAGGTACCCCATTTATGGTACGCTTGCAAAGTGAGCTTGAATATTTTGTTGCTGATAAAATGTCCAACGATCCATTATGGACAAAGGTTCAGGTGATATTATCTGGACATCAGGTACCTGGTGAGGGTGAACATAAAATTATGGATTACATTAGATATATGAAGTCTCGCCCTGGATATAATCCTCATACAAGACATTGTCTCTATGGTTTGGATGCAGATTTAATCATGTTGGGACTGTGTACACATGAACCATACTTTTCATTGCTCAGGGAAGAGGTAATTCTTTAAATTTAAAAATAAATAGTTATAAAATACAAACATTTTAGTTATAAATTATATGTACTAATATATACCATATCCATTGTACTGTGTTATAGGTCAAATTTGGACGTAAAACTAAAAAAGAAACATCTGTGGATGAAACACAATTTTATCTTTTGCATTTATCATTAATGAGAGATTATCTTGGATTAGAATTTCAAGAACTCAAAGAGACTTTACCTTTTGAATATGATTTGGAGTCTATTATTGATGATTGGGTAAATTTTGTATATTATGTTGTACATTTATTAATAGGTACCTATTATATTAAATTATGTGGTAATCACTTTAACTTTCCATCAAAATATTCCTAACAATATTAAATTGATAACAAGTATTAATAAGAAATCATTGTACTATAAATATAATAACATATAATAAATCATTATTAAACACCAATAATTTTTATAAATACCAGTTTCCAACAAACTGTTGATTTTAGCAATATTTTGGGTTTGATAGTTTTCGGTACCAAACTGACGGTGATGTTTCGGGATATTTGGTAAGGGGCATCTAAACATATTAATGGATGTTGGCCCACTTGGTAGATATGTTTTACAGGGCTGTTCACCAAGCATGCTGCCCCATATTTATCCTTAAAAGAAGGAGTACACAACACACCAAAAATGTTATATTATTGTATCTATGGCTATATTAAATGATTTGGTGAAAATCCAATGTAAAAAAAAATATTACTTTAAGAGATATTAAGAAATGTAGAATAGGTGCGTGATGTCTTTGGGCCCGACTAATAGTAATTGCCTATCTTATACATGTAAAAGTTCCTCGCTTCACACAATGATTTACCAGTCAAAAAATTTTATTTTTAAATTTAGTTTATGTATAAATTTGTGATTTTATGTGTTTAAGACGATAAAAGTATCAGAAATTCAATATAATGTTTAGTTTTTTAAATATTAATACATTTTTAAAGTGATATTTTCCTTAAACGGCTTGCCATAGCCATTTAAATATAAAATAAAAATTCAAATATATCTATTTTAAGATTTTTAATATTTAAAAAACTAAATGTTATATGAAAATTCTGTTACTTGTATCGTCTTAAAGACATAAAACCAAATATTTATATGTAAAATATATTTCAAAAATAAAAATTTTAGGATGGGAAATTGTGTGAAACGAGGAACTTTTACACGTATAAGATAGGTAATTACGACAAGCCGGGCCCAATGACGTCACGCGTCTTTTTTTAATTGCTCTTAAATTATTGAATAATGTGAGTATACTCTATTCAGAATAACTTTGCCCACTCGATCGACGAAAACTCGTCGAGTTCGCGCATGTCTGTTGCCACCAGTTGGCGCTGATGTTTGCAGCAACGCCCCCGCCGACGTCCCGCAGGTGTATACGTATACGATAGCGACCGGTGACGGAAGCCGTCGACAACTAACGACCATTCACAGCGCTCCTGACTTTCGCCAGGGGGTCTGACGGCTGCCGGCGGCTCAGTCGCGTGCGCGAAAGTGGGCAAAGTTATTCTGAATAGAGTATAGAAACATTAAACCTATATCATTATTCTTAAAATTGAACATTCTTTCAAATTAAAAATAAACTAATTTTTTTTGTTATGTGCTCCTTTAATAATACATTTATTGAAAGTGCGCTTTAAGTCCAAAATTGTGAAGATTTAATTTGTAGGAAAGTGTAAACTCATTATATTTAAATCAGAATCATCCTTTTTTTAATGAAAATTATTAAGCACAATTTTTTTTTAATAATTATAACCTATATATTTAATAATCTATATATATTTAAATTTAAGGAAGTAGTTTTTGAGTTATTACACTTTGTATTTCTAAGAATATGTCTATGTTTATTAGGTTATTAAGATATGGGGGCTAAGTTGATTTAAAAATAATAGTTATTAATATTAAAATAATTTTAATTATTAACGTTTCATAATTTGTATAAGTTAGTAAGTATTAAGTATAATAATTAATATGTATCAGACTAAATTTGACATTATATTTATTATCCTAAGTTAAACCATCATAAAGAATTATTATCCTTTGAACATAAGTTTAATGACATAGATATCATTCTTTGAATTTCAGTTTTATGTATACTGAGAAATGTTAAAAATACAATGAATATTAAAAAAAGGTAGTTCCGATTTTAAAATAAAATTAATCACTTATAAGCTAAATAAATGTAAGCATCTAATTTCGACTTCTGTTATTTTAAGGTGTTGATGGGTTTTCTAGTTGGTAATGATTTTATTCCACATCTACCTGATCTTCATATTTCAAAAGGAGCCTTGCCAATATTATACAGAGTTTATATGGATGTTCTACCTAAAGTAGAAGGTAATTTTGTATTATAAAATATTATTTTATCTACGTTAAAGTTGACAAATCTATAACCTAATTAATAGGTTGTACTTATATTTAACAATTAATTATTTATACATATTTTATTCAATATGTCAGCATTTTTTTTATTTTATGTTAAGGAATATTATTTATTATTTTAAGTAAATTTTATATTGGTTTTTTGTCTTAATTAAAGAATCATTATAGCATTCTAACTCGTACAAACAAAAGTTTTTGAATTGTTAATAATATTTTTTAATATTAATTAATTTTAATTGTTAGAAAAGAAGGAAAGAGAAGGTGAGGAGTACCAATTAAGAGAGTTAGAATAGACAATGTTACAAAAGTAGCTTGTGTATGTAATGGAGAAGAGGAAGAGAACCCTGTGGTAGTGTAGGACAAGGGTTGAAAACCCTGTATTTATTTGCTCTTCACTTTAGCTCGGTTTAGTCCTCAGCTCACCTTGACACTGACTTGGAGTCACTTAATATTCCTTCTTTTTGATTTGCCCAACACTGCTGACTTTCTGCCGAAAACGTGCTGCTTAAATTAACCGCCCTGCATGGCATAACTTCAGTTGGACCTGATGGTATCCTGGGTGACTTTATTTATCAGCTAAGGCAAGTAATCTCCTTTCCACTCTGGTCACTATTTCGTCAATCTTTAGATGAAGGTGTTTTTTCAGCAATTTGGAAAATAAGCCATATAACCCCTATTCTTAAATCTGGTGATACTTCTGACGTGAAGAACTACCGGCCTATTTCTATTCTTTCTCACTTGTCCAAAACATTTGAATCTTTATTCTTAGGTAGTATAATGCCTTTTCTAAATCCAGTCCTGATAGATGAGCAGCATGGTTTCCGCCCGGGGCGCTCTACTGAAACGTGTAATGTAACTTTCACTAAATACATTTATGACGCCTTCAAATGCGGTTCCCAGGTAGACGTTATATACACTGACTTTGCCAAAGCGTTTGACTCCGTAAACCATGAAATGTTAGTATTTGTTCCAGAGGCTTTTGGATTTGGCTACCCTTTCCTTGGCTGGATACGGTCCTATTTGTTTAGTAGGCCACAATGGGTTAAGCTATACGGAACAATGTCTCAGATATTTACCGCAAGGCGGACACTTATCTCCTATCCTGTTCTTGCTATTCATAAACAGTATCTCTAATATCCCTCGTTATTGTAAGTTTCTATGTTTTGCCGACGATATAAAACTTTTTCTCAAAGTTGATTCGCTGACTGACTGCACACACTTACAAGAGGACTTGGATCACTTTGTTGTGTGGTGTGATACTATACGTTTATCCCTCAATGTTAATAAATGTAATTCTATGTCCTTCACTAGATGCCGTTTTCCCCATCAATTCTACTACTCTATTATGGGCTCCGTCCTTAACTCCGCTGATACTGTTACTTGTGATCTCGGTTTCACCCTAGTTCCCTCTCTCTCTCTCCAGCAGCCCACATTGACCACATAACATGCAAGGCGTTTAAGACGTTAGGTTTTATTAAAAGAATTGCTAGAGAGTTTAAATTATCTAGACCCCTAAAGGCACTCTATTGTACGTTGGTTAGGTCCATCCTCGAGTACGGTTCTGTGGTATGGAATCCCTAATCACTGGTACACTCCCAAGCTATTGAATGTGTGCAACGTAAATTTCTCAGCTTTGCTGGGTTTAAGCTTAATATCCACCATCCTCCACATGACTATGGCCTGGTATCGCGTAGGTTGAATCTACTTCCACTGGTAGATCGCCGCGTTGCTCGCGACTTGCTCTTCCTCCAAAACCTAATTTGCGGGAAAACCGATTCACCCTCTCTCCTCCAACATATTCATTTCAGGATCCCTGCACGCCATACTCGTAACGTTGCCCCTTTCGCTATACCGATATTAAGCTCTAATTATCTGATTAATGAACCCCTTACTCGTTGTATGAGACATGCAAATCTTGACCTCTCTTTCTCTTACCTGCTCTAGCTTATTTGTAATTTTTGTTGTAGTTTTATATAGCTGTTGTTCTACATCATTTTTAATCTTAATAATGTAAATATTATCTTTGTTTTTATATTTAAATTGGGCTTCCGCCCGTCTTATTAATAATAAAAAATAAAAAATTAAAAAATTATTGGGAAAGAAGATGCAAAGAAAAATTATGTTAAATTATAATTTTAATTGTTTTGCTAATGGCTACCTATATTTTTAACTTAATTTAGTCTTAGTACTTTTCTTTAAAAATGTCTAATCTGACTTCTTCTGTCTGTCTTAGTGC
>NC_042495.1:578341-579876 GCF_005508785.2 Acyrthosiphon pisum | reverse complement strand
TTTTGAGCTGTTTACGGACATGTAAGTTTCAATTTTTTAGTTTTTTTTTCTATAAATATCAATAAAGTTTTATCTGTTGGGCCAAAAAGTGTATAAATTTAATACAAAGCTCCTGATATATTGTTACAATATCAGTTGAAAAATATTAAAAATACATAGGCACAAATTTTTTTTTATAAGCATTTAAAGATCAAATTTGGACAAAATTTATCAAATTTTAATTTGAAAAATTATTTTGTAGTTAAAAATTTTTAAAATGTTCAATTTTTGTATCTAAGAATTGAAAATTTAAAACAAGATTCCACGTAAGTAATTAATACTGTTACCAAAAAATCTAAAAAATACATTTACGCAGTTTATTTTTATAGTCATTTTAAGTACAAATTTGGACGAAATTACATATTAAAAACCTAGGATAACTATTTTAGTTATTTTGTTGTGATTGTATAATATTATTCGTGGGTACTTGAAACTTCTAAAGTATACTATTATATATCTATGATAGTACCACGGTTTTTTGTTGATGTATAACGCGTTATAAGTACCTAATAAATATTATGATATGATTAATTTGGAATTTATTATAGGTACCTAATATAATATTATGTCTTATACCTAGACTAACATACCGTCTCCGCTCAGAATCGTTTTTCTTATACAATGATATTATATCATTGAATTCAAATTTAATACCATCCATTATACAGTGACCCACTTGTAACCTACTGTACAGCAGAGCGAAATCCACTTACCCACCTTTTTAATTTTGGGTTTATAGATATTAATCTGGATTTTAGAAGAGTACCAGCTCCAAAATAACACTTGTTAAAAGAACACCTAAGTACTTAAATTGTGGTACCTGTAGAATATATGTCCTTCTACTTCTATTCTCTCTCCACATTGATAGGTACCCTTTATTATAACCCTTCAGTTTTGTGTATTCTGTGTTTTTGTCATTTATTATGAGATCGACTTTACTTGCAGCATTCATTAGTTTCTTACAATATTTCTCATTATCTCCATATTGTCTTCTAAGATAGGAATATTGTCTATATATAACAGTAATAATATCTTTGATTGACCTTACATTAGGCTTTCTGAGTTCTGATATATTCATTTCTCCAACTACTTTTTTCAGTACTAGATTAAAAGAGTTGGAGAGAGTGTGTCACCTTGTATCAGGCCAATAGTTACTATAAACAATTAAGAACTTGCTTTTTTTATTTTTATCTCTGAATTTTCCATGCTCGCTTTAACGAGATTGATTAGTTACTATGGGAAATTGAACTCTTTCAATATAATTAATAGGCTTGGTCTATGCATAGAATCGTATGCCTTGTTGTAAGCAATGTGTAAAGTACTATATACCACCTTATTGTACATAAACATTTTTTGGAATACCTGTTATATAAATAAAGATTTGGTCCGTGGTTGATCTGTCTGTCTGAATCCCTCCTTGGCATAGCTTTAGGTATAGCACTCCAAATTGTGGTACCAGCTTAGATAGAACACCTCATGGTAGGTAGAGTCACAAA
>NC_042495.1:577515-578291 GCF_005508785.2 Acyrthosiphon pisum | reverse complement strand
TTATATTAGCATTTGCTATATACGATAAAATTTTGAAAATAATTGACTCTTCTGAGCTGTTTACGGACATTGTAAGTTTTCAATTTTTTTTAGTTTTTTTTTCTATAAATATCAATAAAGTTTTATCTATTGGGCCAAAAAGTGTAAAAAATTAATACAAGGCTCCTGATACATTGTTACAATAGCAGTTGAAAAATATTAAAAATACATAGGCACAATTATTTTTTATAAGCATTCGAAGTTGAAATGTTGACAAAATTTATCAATTTAAAATTAAATAATTATTTTGTAGTTAAAAATTTATAAAATGTACAACTTTTATATCTAAGGATTGAAATTTTAAAACAAGATTCCACGTAAATATTTAATTCTGCTACCGAAAATTCTAAGAAATTCATAAGCACAGTTTATTTTTATAGTCATTTTAAGTTCAAATTTGGACGAAATTACATATTAAAAAACCTGGAATAACTATTTTAGTCATTTTATTGTGATTGTATAATATTATTTGTGGGTACTTGAAACTTCTAAAGTATACTATTATATATCTATGATACTACCACGGTTTGTTGTTGATGTATAACGCGTTACCTAATGGATATTGTGATATGATTAATTTGAAATTTATTATTGATACCTATTATAGGTCAATTTTTTTTAATACTATAGATAACCTATAGAACTATATAGAATACCTATAATAGGTATGTCTAATATCTAGACTGACAAACCGTCTCCGCTCAGAATCGTTTTTCTTATACAGTGATATTATATCA
>NC_042495.1:576410-577415 GCF_005508785.2 Acyrthosiphon pisum | reverse complement strand
AAGCTATTGAATGTGTGCAACGTAAATTTCTCAGCTTTGCTGGGTTTAAGCTTAATATCCACCATCCTCCACATGACTATGGCCTGGTATCGCGTAGGTTGAATCTACTTCCACTGGTAGATCGCCGCGTTGCTCGCGACTTGCTCTTCCTCCAAAACCTAATTTGCGGGAAAACCGATTCACCCTCTCTCCTCCAACATATTCATTTCAGGATCCCTGCACGCCATACTCGTAACGTTGCCCCTTTCGCTATACCGATATTAAGCTCTAATTATCTGATTAATGAACCCCTTACTCGTTGTATGAGACATGCAAATCTTGACCTCTCTTTCTCTTACCTGCTCTAGCTTATTTGTAATTTTTGTTGTAGTTTTATATAGCTGTTGTTCTACATCATTTTTAATCTTAATAATGTAAATATTATCTTTGTTTTTATATTTAAATTGGGCTTCCGCCCGTCTTATTAATAATAAAAAATAAAAAATTAAAAAATTATTGGGAAAGAAGATGCAAAGAAAAATTATGTTAAATTATAATTTTAATTGTTTTGCTAATGGCTACCTATATTTTTAACTTAATTTAGTCTTAGTACTTTTCTTTAAAAATGTCTAATCTGACTTCTTCTGTCTGTCTTAGTGCCCATGTTTCTGAACCGAATAGGATGATGGGACTTATTAATGTCATACACATTTTAGATTCTGAGTGGAACGATGAATGTATTGATTTTACAATGATGTGTGTTTTTTTATTTTTTTATTTTTTTTTTTATTTTTTTTTATTTTTTTTGTGTCTGTGTACACGATAAGTAGTCGAAATAATGCTACGATTTTCAACTTCAGTATCTTGTTCGATCAGAAAGTGAATATCGTTGGTGCATTGGGGGAGGTCAAAATTTAAATTTCCCAGTAGTTTTCAAAAGCGCCGGGAAAAACAAAAGAAAAATTAAGAAAAACGGGAATTTTTACGCAAAATCTGTTTTCGAGAAATCGATTTTGGTTTTTGGTG
>NC_042495.1:553488-574555 GCF_005508785.2 Acyrthosiphon pisum | reverse complement strand
CTTGTAACCTACTGTACAGCAGAGCGAAATCCACTTACCCACCTTTTTAATTTTGGGTTTATAGATATTAATCTGGATTTTAGAAGAGTACCAGCTCCAAAATAACACTTGTTAAAAGAACACCTAAGTACTTAAATTGTGGTACCTGTAGAATATATGTCCTTCTACTTCTATTCTCTCTCCACATTGATAGGTACCCTTTATTATAACCCTTCAGTTTTGTGTATTCTGTGTTTTTGTCATTTATTATGAGATCGACTTTACTTGCAGCATTCATTAGTTTCTTACAATATTTCTCATTATCTCCATATTGTCTTCTAAGATAGGAATATTGTCTATATATAACAGTAATAATATCTTTGATTGACCTTACATTAGGCTTTCTGAGTTCTGATATATTCATTTCTCCAACTACTTTTTTCAGTACTAGATTAAAAGAGTTGGAGAGAGTGTGTCACCTTGTATCAGGCCAATAGTTACTATAAACAATTAAGAACTTGCTTTTTTTATTTTTATCTCTGAATTTTCCATGCTCGCTTTAACGAGATTGATTAGTTACTATGGGAAATTGAACTCTTTCAATATAATTAATAGGCTTGGTCTATGCATAGAATCGTATGCCTTGTTGTAAGCAATGTGTAAAGTACTATATACCACCTTATTGTACATAAACATTTTTTGGAATACCTGTTATATAAATAAAGATTTGGTCCGTGGTTGATCTGTCTGTCTGAATCCCTCCTTGGCATAGCTTTAGGTATAGCACTCCAAATTGTGGTACCAGCTTAGATAGAACACCTCATGGTAGGTAGAGTCACAAAACGCACATACGTTTGACACGGACTATAATGTCATGGACTATAAACTTTCAATAAAAGATGTAACGAACTGTTAAATATTCAAATAAACTTATACCCAAAAGTTTAATGTAGAACAATAATTAACTGAAATTACTTACAAATATTCAAACCGAATCAAATGCCTAATAATTTGGGATTAATAATATGAAATGTAAATAGATTCAGTTCGCGTTAGAATAAAAATATGTGAATTAGTTAAGTTTAAAAGAAATTAGCATTTATAACACACCTACTTTAAATGCTTATAAAATATAAATTCTTGACAATTTGTTCAATATTTTAGATTTTGAACATAGCAATGAATGCATTAATTTAATATAATAAATATATAAAATAAATCACTGTACGTCATATTATTTAAAATAGAAATATTTTTCATGGCTGTATGTATAGTCAATTTATGTGTCACATAAAACATAGTTTAACATGTCTTATGTGACATATAAATTTAATATGCATACGGGCATAAGAATTAATATATTTTTATTATTGAAAATATATTGTAGAATAATGTAGAACCGAAAGTATAATTAATAATTTCCAGGTTATTTGAATGAACAAGGAACATTAAACTTAAAACGGTTTCAAAAATTTATGGAAACTTTGGCCAATTTTGATTATGATCAATTCCGAGATACTTTTGCTGATATAAAATTTTTAGAAGGGAAACGTACTGCAAATACTACAACTTCTAATAAAGTTAGTTTATTTTATGCTAATAATCAAATTTATGAAATTAAAAATATCTTGTATGGTTTGAATAATTAAAACACATTATTTTTAGGTTAATAATGATCCTGCATACAAAGATGAATTAGCTGCATTAATTAAAGATACAGATAGAATTGTAAGCATTTTCACTCCTTAATTTTATTTATAGTTATATTATTACATTTTATAAAATATAATGTTAGCTATTAAGTGATGATGATGACGAAGAAGAGTTTGAAGAAACTGAAGATGAATCCATAATGGCTGAATTTAATTTGCATAAAGAAAATTATTATAAAAACAAACTTGATTACAATGTTATTACTGAGTAAGATTCATTTAATTTTTATTTAAGAAGACGCTACCCATGCATTTGCTGTCTCAGTCTTACACGCGTGCAACATAGCGAATTTTCGTTCACTAATTTCAATAGTGTGCTGTTAGTCTTGATATTAAAGTGAATTGACATATTATTAAACTTTTAAGTAATAACATTGTGGACTTTGTGCTTAAGTGCTGGCTCTATTTTTGATTTTTTAATGTTCAAGCAAGTTATGGGTATGTGAAATATCACAAATTAAAATGCTCATATCTTCCTTGAAAATTAAATTATTGAATAAAATTCGATGCTTCAGCACAGATAATGATCTTATCTAAAAGTTTAATAATAGGTCAACTCACTCTATTATCAAAACTAACAGAACTCTATTGAAACTAATGAACGAGAATTTGGTATGCCGTGTGTTTGTAAGACGGAGACAACAAATGTATGGCTACCCATGCTACCATCCTCTTAAATGTATACAGAAGTTAATATTATTTATTTATTTAAGTGATGTAATGCGTTCACAAGCTGAAGGATATATCAGGGCGTTGCAATGGAATCTAAATTATTATTATAATGGTTGTTGTTCGTGGGCTTGGTACTATCCACATCATTATGCCCCATATATATCTGACATTAAGGGTTTTGAAAATCTTAAAATAGACTTTGACTTGGGTCAACCATTTTTACCCTATGAACAGCTGTTAGCAGTGTTGCCATCACTTAGCAAAGAACTATTACCTAAACCTTTTCAAGATTTAATGACTGAAGAAGCTAGTCCAATAAGATTATATTATCCTGAAAAATTTGAAACTGATCTTAATGGTAAACAACATGAATGGGAAGCTGTTGTACTAATCCCTTTTATTGATGAAGTAAACATAATTTATTTTAATAAATACCAATTATGAATTATGTAAATAATTTATTAAAAATTAATTTTTCTTTATTTAGGAAACTTTAATTAAGTCTATGAAAATGGTCGAGCATAAATTAACAGCAGATGAGAAAAATAGAAATACTCATGGTCCGATGCATCTATTTAAGTACTCAAAGAAAAATCTTGGTATGTGAATGATATACAGGGTGTAACAAGAATGCCTGATAAATGAAATAACTTAATTCTAATCAATGTTTAAATTAATAAAAAAATTATCTAATATACATGCACTACATGTGTAGTATAACTTTTTTTATTTTTATTTTTAATACTGAAAATAAAAATAAATAAATCTGATAAAAATTTGTTTTGAACAATTAAAAATAGCCGATTAGTAAATCTGTTTCTTAGAAAAATTTTGATTGGAAAAACATTTATTTAAGCCATGTAGTTTATGTTTCTACTATTTTTGAAATTTCTTTATTTTTGCTAAGGAAAGTTGTTAAAAAACCATTTTAAATTCAAAAAGTTAAATCCAGTGGTCCCAATCACGGGTCTTGACCCAATTTATAGAAGAGGTTTTTATGGTGGGTCGCAAAAACATTACTTATATATTATATTATTTTAATTTCATTTTCAAGAAAAAAAATCTATATATATAAAAGATAAAAAAATTGTTTACGACTGACTGTGTCCTATATTCCTAAACTGTTCATCCAATTGCTATGAAATTAGGTACAGAGATAGATTAGACCTCGGGGAAGAAGATAGGTACATAAAAGGTAAATAGAAAGTCCAACCATAAGTTCTCAAACAGGAATTTTGAAATTATTATTATTATAATTTATTTATATATATATATAATTGGTCAACAAAAGTTAAATTTAAAATGTTAGGGTCACACTCATAAAATAATGGGAATTGCTGGTATAAACTTTTTAATAATATTTTATGAGAATTTTTAAATAGGTACTTGTTAAAATCTTAACATGTTTTTAAAAAAGTTATTATAATGAGTCTTTGAAAAAAATTTACCCATTAAAAATGCATAAAAATTTTAATCATTTGACTTAGGTAAATGTTTTTACATCTAACAATCAAAAGTTTTCTTAAAACCAGAATTACAAATTGGCAGTTTTGAAATTTAATTCAGATTTAAAATTTTTGATGGTATTATAAATAAAAATAAAAATGTTATGTTTTACGTGCTCGCGCATCAATAAATAATATATGAAAAAAATATTGATTTTATATTTATATTAAATTTTATTTAATTTGTCAGATCTTCTTGTTACACCATGTATATTTATTGAATCAAATTGAATATACATATTTTTTTCATGTTAAATGTATTATTGTTTAATGTTTAGGTACAGGTTCAATTTCAAAATATTTTCCATCAATTGAAGATAATCATGCCGAGAAAATAGCTATACACCGTGAAGATATTTTTGTTGACATAAGTGATCTAGTTAAAGGTTTATGTCCAGGCTTACAAATGGATGTTTATCATGTTGGATTTCCATCACTTCATCTTATTCCAATTACAGTAAATTAAAATTATTATTCAAATTCAATGCGATTGTAGCTAATATAATTTATTTTTAAAACAATAGGCACAATTACAAAGACGTAATGTAAAAGTTTTTCAATCACCTAGTTTGGGTGAAAATATGATTATAAAAATTGATAATAAAGATGAAAATGATATTGAAAGTATACAACACATTGCTAAGGAATTGCTTGGGAATACACTCTATGTCAATTGGCCTCATCTTGAAGAAATTAAGTAAGTTTTATTTTTTAATTTATGAATATTGATAACATCTAATAAGTTTTAAACGTTATTAGGGTTACAGCTGTTTCAAATACAACAGTAAAATTATCATTTAATGAGGATGAACAATTGATAATACGAGAAATGAGTGAAACAGATGTACAAGAGTTTAATCTGCTTGCCCAAGGCATCGCTAAGATGTAAGTAGTTAATACTTTTATTAATTTAATTATGTTATGAATTGTTTGATTTTTATTCTTAAACCGGACCAAGTACTTTATAGTTTGGTTATATAAATCAAAATTTAATGAGTAGAGTCATAACATAGCTTGATAAAGATTGATGAAATATTATATTTATTATTTATTAGATAATTAATTATTAGATCTTTGAATATTGTTAAGTTTATTCTTAAATTTATTTAAAGCATGTTATATGTTTTCTATAATTTAACATTGGATTCAAAATTTAAAATTAAAAAAAAATTCAGTTTCAATTTCAATTTCAAAAAATAAAAAAATATCCTATTGTTCAGCTTGATCCTCAAAATCGGGGTTCATGACATTATTAGTATCAATAAATAAAATTGAATTAAAATTGTTTACATTATTTATAAAACAGGTTTATTACAACACGTGGTATTGAGATTGGTAAGACTCATGTATTATTGCGTGGTCATACCTTAAAAGGAACCAAATTTGTGCCAAGACAAGATGGAAGTGGAGTTGATCTTACAAAAGTTGTATGTATTTTATTATTAAAAAATCTTTCTGAATTATTATACATTTCAAATTTTTAAACAGTGGAATGAAATCCCAACAACAATTGCCTATCAAACATCTGTGCCTGGCTTGGAAGTAATTGATCCTAGTTTGAAAGAAAGTTATTTTTCTCTGGAAGAATATTTTCCTATTGGAAGTAAAGTGTTTGTGCTTGATGCTCCATTTTATGGTTGCCAAGCAGACGTACTTGGTGGTTTTATATCTTCAAGGGTTAAGATTAATATATTACTTGAACCAGAGCCCTATATTTATGATTTAAAAGAACGTCTTGAATCTGTTTCTACAGAACTTTTTTATGGTAAATTAGAAAAAAGCTTTTATTTTGAAACATTTAAAAAAAAAAAATTTCTCCTTTAGCTAATACTGCAGCATCTAAACTCTCAATCAATTCACATTTACTTGCTAAAATTACTGGAACTATATTTTTAGCAATTGAGACTTATGAAGATAGGAATGAAAAAAAAATGAATATTGGAATGAACCTTAAATCAAATAAACGAAATGAAGAAGTATTAATTATAATTACTAATATATATTTTGTAAATGTTTCATCTATTTAAATATTTATTTTATAGGTTGTTGGATATACAAAAAAATTCGATAATGTTTGGATGTATTCACAAAAAACAATAGATTTGTTGGGTGAGTATATTCAACGATTTCCAGAGTTAATAAATGTTTTATTAAGTACGGAAAATACCAAGGATACTTTTAGCTCTGAAGATATGTTCCCAAATCCAAGTACAAGGTTTGTTTTTTTTCAAGTTTAACCTAATTTAATTTTATGAAAATTGTACTGATATAATTTTTAATTGTATACACAGAAAACAAAAATTAGATGATCTAAAAAAATGGCTCAGTGAAATTCGTTCATTAACTAAAGATAAACAGACTTGTGGATCGATGGAACCATCTAAAGTAGCTGCTATAGAAAAATATATGGATGAATTTATTGCAGAAAACTTAAAACACAAAAAAACTGTGACATTAAGTGTGAAATCACAAAATCTTTTTAAAGTAAATTTGTTTTAATAGGATAATGAAGCAATTTATTATTTTTAAATTTATCTTTTAGCCAATATCTAAGTTAGACAAATTAAAAGCTGACGAGGGAGCAGACACACGAGTATTAGACCGTGTAGTATGTATTCGATCTTCATATCAAGTTCCCCTTGGTTTTAAAGGCACAGTAGTTAGTGAGTATTTTGATTTTTATCTTATAAATAGTGATATAATTTAATGAATTGTATTTAATTTAGGTATTTCTAAATCAAATATTGATACTGAAGTTGTATATAGTGTTATATTTGATAAGGAATTTCCAAATTCTGTATCATTTGGTGGTTCTACTAGCCGTGGGTATAAATTGTGTAGAATGTCGTTTATAAACTTGTCACACGCCATACGCAATGGATTGTATAAACCCTTAGCTGTAAAAAAGACAGTAAATCAGACTCCTAATTCAGAGAAACAGGTTTGTTATTTTATTTACATTGTTTATAGTATAAATGAATCAGTTACTGTCATTCAGACTGTCTTACTATGTGCCATTTAACAAAATATTTGCTAACAATTTTATTTTTATTTTAAGAACACCCAACTGAGTATATGGGAACATTTGCAGGTTAGTTATACTTATATATTTTTTTGTAGTGCATTACATTAAACCTTTTAAGAATAAGCACGGCACATGTATATTATATTGTCTCTGTCATTCAAACTTACAACATTTGTATTCAGAAAAACTAATTTTATGTTGTTAAGTTAATATTAGATTGAATTAACTATTTCCTTATTTCATAACTTAAATTTAAGAACATTATCTATGTTTTTAAGTCGGTTTTTTAAATAATTCAGTTTTTAACTGAGTATAAGGTAAAAACTCACTTAAAATTAAAACATCGTAAAAAACTGATGTAAAATCACATAATAATCATACTTTTAAGTTTATAGTTTAATATTGATCAATTCACTCTAATATTAAAGCTAATGTCACAACATTGATTCAAATTTGTTTGTTGGATACAACATTTGCTGGCAGGACACTGTCTTAATACTATAATTCCATGTTCCAGTGTACAGTGGTGATCATGACATTATTTTAGTGTACCTAAATATAATTTTATTTATTCATTCTTAAAAGTTTAAGTTACATAACTATTTTTTTTATCCATTTTGATAATTGTTTCATCAATAATTTAAATTTTATATGAATCAAATTAACTAATTACATTGTGGCAATCACGGCAACATGTACGTAAACATTTTAAATCTCCTTTAGAGGATGCCACACCCGCATGTGTTGTCTCCGTCTTACAAACGCGTAACATACCAAATTTACGCTCAGAAATTCAAGTTTTATGCCGTTAGCTTAAAAATTAGAGTGAAGTAGAGTGGAAGTTCTTTTTTTACAATATTTCAGTTTTTAAGTGAGTTATAGCGTGTGTAATAAATGTAAATTAAAAATACTCATAACTCAACTTAAAAACTGAATTATCAATAAAAAAAAACTTCCATCAAAACACAGATGATGTACTTACCATCAAGTTTCATAATAAGTCGTTTCACTTTAATTTTTAAGCTAACGGCATAAAATTTGAATTTCTGAGCGTACATTTGGTATGTTACGCGTTTGTAAGACGTAGACAACACATGCGGGTGTGGCGTCCTCTTAAGCTCGATCACATAATAAAATTAATTAGTTTACACTTAATCTAAATTACTAAATGTCATAAAATGTTCACACTACAATCAATACAATTAAAATATAAAAGTTTTTATAAACATAGAAAAAATTAAGATTAAATTTATAAATTTCATATTGTATATATTGCAATATATTCATTATTGACATTGTTTGTTCACAGGCCATTAGTAACATAGACTATAATCTATCATTAAACATAGTAGAATGGAGTAAATTTTTAGTTATTACTTCCTACTGTTAATGTTATTTAAACAGTGTAGTTGCTATTATTACTAGTAATAGGTCGGGTGCCACTGCCAGTATAAACAATGTATTATTTTATATATACATTATTTTTCTTTTAAATTTTGAATAGTAAATCATTTTATTTACTAAATAATGGTCACTTTTTTCTGTCCCGATGATATCTGCCATGTATGGGTTACTATTTATTTCTTATATTTGTACACATGTATATATTAATAATTACATTTTTAAAAATAGTCAAATAGTAATGGATCAGAAATCAAACTTAAATGTCGAGAAGAAAAAATCACATTAGCTCCAAAAGAATCATGGCGACGTCAACAAGTAAAGTTATATCAATTACTCTTTTTTTTTTTTAATTTTTCAGAATTACTCAATTAATTTTAGAAATATGTTAGCTAACAATAACATAATATATAGTAAATGTAAGTATGTTGATTACTTGGTTTTTAACTTAGTATACAATTTAAAAGTTTAAATAAAAATATGTAGTATTTTTAGAAATTAATTCTAATATTGGCAAACTAAGATTTTAATTGATAATACTTGACTAAATGGTCACATTCATTTAAATGATTTAAAATAGCTCAATGAAATTGTTCATGTAATTCAACTTAATGCTTGAGAGGAAATTGTACCGGCATGTGATGTAGTCTTATATAGTTATATATGTTTAAAATAGCAAATCTGAGTACATTGTTCTTACAACAGTTTATTTATAGTTAATATTAGAGCAAATGTATATACTATCAAATTTGTAAAGGAGAATTACAATTGTGTTGGAGGAAAGAGTTTTATTTATGTTTATTTAAAACAAGTTGTATGTATTTCAGTGGCGCAACCAGGATTTATTCAAGGGAGGGGGGGGGGTCCAAAAAAATTTATTTAACTACTGTTTTTCTGTCCTTTTCCTGAGTATATACATACATTTCATTTCTTAATAAACACAATTTGCCGAGTTTAAGACCAATAAAAAAAAAACACACAATTATATTATTTACATTTTAGATTCTGAGTGGAAAGATAAATGTATTAATTTTACAATGATGTGTTTTTTTTAAATTTTTAAATTTTTTTTTGTGTCATCACCTTTTAAGTCAGTAAAAGTGCTTGGATTTTCTTCAACAGTTTCTTTTCTAATAGGAAAGTGAATCTAGTTGGTACTTTGGGGGGCCAAAAGTAAAAATTTCCCAGTAGTTTTCAAAAGCACCGTGAAAAACAAAATAAAAATTAAGGAAAAACGGAAATTTTTACGCAAAATCTGTTTTCGAGAAAATTGATTTTGGTTTTTGGTGCAATTCTTAAACAAATTACCGTTGGCACATGAAATTTCGACTGAATGTTAATATTTTCATTTTCTATACACCATACAATTTTGAAAATATTTTGACTTATTTTGAGCTCTTTACGAACATTTTCAGTTTCCATTTTTATTAGTTTTTTTTCTATAAATATCAATAAAATTTTATTTGTTGGTTTAAAAAGCTTGAAAATTTAATAGAAGGCTCCTAGTATATTGTTTCAAATGGCAGATGAATAAAAGTCTATAGTCACAATTTTTTTTTATAAGCATCTAAAGTTCAAATATTGACAAAATACGTAAAAATGACGAAAATTTGCAAAATATTTTGAGTTAGAAATTCATGAAAAATTTTCTTTTTAAATCTATGATTTGAAAATGTAATACAAGATTCCTCATAAGTTTGTCTATCTTTTTAAAAAAAAAATGTCTACAAGTCAAATTAAATTTTTATGAGCATTTGAAATTCCTATTTTTACAACACTTTTCACTGGATTTATCATGTTACGATTTTCTTATTTTCTTGTATTAAAAAACGAATGACTGTAGATACTTGAAAATTCCACTGAATCTTTATATTAGCATTTTCTATACACGGTAAAATTTTGAAAATAATTTGACTCTTTTTAAGCTGTTTACGGACATTGTCAGTTTTCAATTTTTTTAGTTTTATTTTCTATAAATATCAATAAAATTGTATTTATTGGGTAAAAAACGTTAAAATTTAATGCAAGGTTTTTGGTATATTGTTACAATAGCAGTTGAAAAATAATGAAAATACATAGGCACAATTGTTTTTTATAAGCATTTAAATTTCGAATTTTAACAAAATATATCAAATTTAAAATTGAATAATTATTTTGTAGTTAAAAATTCATAAAATGTTCAACTTTTATATCTAAGAATTGAAAATTTAAAACAAGATTCCCCGTAGTAAGTAGTTAATTCTGAAATCCAAAAAATCTAAAAAATACATAAGCACAGTTTATTTTTATAGTCATTTTAAGTTCGAATTTGGACGAAATTACATGTTAAAAAACCTAGAATAACTATTTTAGTTATTTTGTTGTGATTGTATAATATTACTCGTGGGTACTTGAAACTTCTAAAGTATACTATTATATATCTATGATAGTATCACGGTTTTTTGTTGATGTATAACGCGTTATAAGTACCTACCTAATGGATATTGTGATATACCTGTGTATATTATAGGTCAATTTTTTTTTAATACCATAGATATAAGTATATAATATGTCTTGTACCTAAACCGACATACCGTCTCCGCTCAGAATCGTTTTTTTTATACAATGATATTAAATCATTGAATTCAAATTTAATACCATCCATTATACAGTGGCCCACTTGTAACCTACTGTACAGCATAGCGACATCCAATTGCCCACCTTTTTTTAATTTATATTTACAATGTATGTCAATTAATTATTATCGGATTCGACGTGTTATCAACAAAATACCTAATGTCCAAATCTAATCTTATAACTAATAAGTAATAATCAAACTAATCAATAAATTTCGATGAACATTTTACGGTAACTTTTAAAAATAAAAATAAAACTATGACATTCGCCAAGGGGGGGGGGGGTCCAGACCCGGGGTCCAGACCCGGGGTCCACCCCCTTGGGTTCGCCACTGATGTATTTTAAATTTTAAATTATTCAAATAGCTATAACCAATTATAAAATAAAAATATGAAAAAAAACTCTTCGCTCGAGTGTAGTTTATATTATCCTCTACAAGTTCTGTAATATGTAAATTTTCTTTGATATTAACTATAAATAAACTTGTAAGTATACATAGATTTGTTATGTTACAAATGTGAAGACAGAGACAACACATGCAGGTATACCATTCTCTCAATTAAAAAAATTATTCAATGATTTTATTTTATGTGAAAATTTTTAATTATTTTAGAAAAAGGAATTTCAAAGTCAAAACAATGTTAGTAAAATTCTCCAAACGCCTACGGTAAGGTTTTTTCTATATACATACTTTATTTTATTATTGAATAAAAAATATTAAAAAAATTAACATTTTTATTGTATGTTTGATTATTATTATTTATTTAAATATTTTAGGAAACACCTAATGATAGACATCATATTAATAATAATTCAATCAAAATACAGTTGAATGCTGAAGCATGTGTGAGTATTTAGTTTTAAAATATCTAACAATGATTTTAAGACTATTTTTATATTTAATTAGGAATTTAAAACTATAGCATTAAAGAAAATGTTGAAAATCCAACCAGAAGATAATTTTGTTCCAACTCAAAATGAAGTAATAATAAAATCAATATTTTACACTTTTTTGCTAACTTTGTTAATTTTTAAAAAAAAAATTTTAGAATGAACCAGAATATTTTTCTAATAAACCAGTAAATTATTTACCAGAAACTTCACTTCATGAATTAAAAACAGTTGAACTTCAATGTCCTAATTATAATACTAATGAACAAGTTAATGAAAATGTAATTCCGAAACTCAACAGCTTAATGGAAAGCATAGTTCAAGTAACTAATATATGTTACAACTTTGGAACAAAACTACTTTACCGAGGAATTAAAAAAAAAATATATATTCATAATGAAATAAGAATTTCTTGGAAACTAAGTTTTAATGTTTTAGCCATTTGAAGTTTGTTTTTACCCAACTTAACCTAACAGCTCACATGTCTGGACAGTTTAAATTTAAAACATCCCTCGATCTATTATGGAAAACTGTAAGAACAACTATCTTAAAATGGGTATACCATTAAAACTTAGTTTCTAAAAAATTCTGCTTGAACACTGGTTTTTATCATACCAAAAATACAAGTTTTGCAGAAAAAAAATTTAAAAATAGAATTGCACAGTAAAATAGTTTTACAGTTATAACTTTACTATATTATAACATATAAAACATATATTTTATAGGAAAAGTCTACTATGGTTGTGGCATTGGAAAAGTATTATATACAGAAAGGTTATAGTCTTCCTAAGTATTCTTTTATAAATCTGGTAGATGACAGTGGTTTTAAAATGTATTGTGCAGAAGTGATTTTACCAAATGGTGTTACAATGCGAGGAGAACCAAAACATTCATATATTGAGGTTTGTAGGTTTTTGTTATTAATAATAATAAAATATATTTTTGTATTATTCATTATAATTTATCTAGGCATCTGAAGAAGTTGCTTCTCGTGCATTGGTTATTGTTCAACAAATGGATGCTAACAAAAATAATGAACACTCTATACAGAATAAGCCACCAAAATCAGATAGAAGAGCTGTGCCTCCTCAACAAGCACCATCAAATGTGTTTATGAATTGGATAACTTCTTTTCAGTCTCAACCTTCTTATCAGTCTCAACAATTACATCATCAGCAGCAACAACAACAACAACAACTACCACAGCAGCAACAACCAAAACCACCACCACCACAACAACAACAACATCAACATCAACAGCAGCAACCATTACTACAGCAGCAACCACAACAACAACAACCATATTCACAAGTGCCCCAATATTTTGAGCATTCCACACAACACTTCCGAACACCATTTCAACAGTATCCACCTGGATTTTCTGTTCCTGCTCAACAGTCATTTCAGATACCATATCCACAACAAATCTATAGACAGCAGAATCATATTGGTTTCCCACTTCAACAGCAACAGTATGTTTCCTAATTTTAGAAATATGTATTCTTGAATATATCTTACCACATTTCTTAAAGGTTTCTCAACTATCAGCAAGAATTACAATATTCCAAAGCAGTACCAGTTTTCACGAGTTTGGTGAATCCGTCACAATTACCACAACCACCTGTTCATTGGCAACCCACCAACAGAAATTGTAAATTAATTTGAAATATGTTTTTTAGTGCATCCTTGTTTTTAATGATCTTATTTATTTTCAGTATTAAATAACGATTATGTAATGAATTCTATCCCAAACACCTACCATCAACCTCAACAAAATATGAATTATCAACAATACATGCCAACAACACCAAATGATACGCCAATGGTAATAATCAAAAAAATATATCCACTTTAGTACATTCAATGTAAATATAAAATAATTTTTAAGAATGAACAGTACATGTCAAGTAACAGAGTAATGATTCCAAGTCCTTCGAGTGCATTTTCATCAGCAGCTAATGACCAGTCCACATCCAATCGTAAAGTAAAAGTAGCTGCAAATTTTAACTCTTCACAACATTAAATGCTCGTTCTTTACTTAATATGCTAAACTTATTTTCATATATATTCATAAATTGGAAAGTAATTTTAAACTTCAGTTTATTTGTAGGTAGAACATACTAATTGGGTATTTCAAAATTTAATTTTAAAACTTGGCCCAGCCTATTCCTACCCTGAAAAATTAGGTTGATATTAAGCATTTTAATTTGTGTATTTCGTATTGATTATTTATTTTAAGATTGTATTATTGGGTTAATCTATATTTTAAACTTGATGTGTAATTTTAAAATTTTTTTTATAATCTGAAAAATATGTAAAACAAGTTTTTATGTGTAAATATTAAAAATAAAAAGTGTGAATTAAATCTCACAAAACTAATTTAAAAATAATTTTCTTTAATGTAATTCTATATCGAATTTAAGCCAAATACTGTTAAGTGTTAATAGTGCAAGCTTTAGCATACAGTTAAGTACTGAAATAAATAACTAATTTATGTTTCTCTAGCCGACCCGTCACAGCTTCCCCCGTGATAGGTTGTTCATTTTGCCTTCAGACGATGATATGTATATATTTTTTCTTAGAAAAAACCCTATTCTACTTTTATAGTTTTATCACAACGTCTTAGAAATATGGTTAGTTGATTTAATTATTATTTTCTATTGATTATGATTGAATTATGAATCATTTATACATTTTTATATTATCTATGTGTTAGAATTTGATATAGTAAAATAAAGATCTTAGAAAATATTTTTTGCGCCTTTAAAATATAAATGATAATTTACATACAATAAACATTAGGCTGCTGAAAACTGATAATATTTTTCTTCATTTAGACTAATTGTTCGGGGAACTCACACACACCAATGATTAGTTACAGCACCCACAGTTACACACCACTCATGAAAGATATAGCCTATATATTGCCTAAATCCTACCCCTTAAAAATGGTTCACTTTCAACAGCCATAAACATACAAAATAATAAATATATTTTAAATAATAATAAAAAATGAATAAACTAATTTTCGCTTCAAAATATAAGGCAGTGCTTCTCAACCTGGAGGCCGTGGCCCTCAGGGAGCCGTGGCTATATGACGGGGGGGGGGGGGCTTGACATATTTATTTCATTTAAAATATTTTCGATTATTTAGTTATTATATAACATTATAACCGACCATAATAATATCAAAATCATACATATCACACATTTGTTTATGTATTTTCAAAAGTTTTTAACATTTTTATGTATTTTTTTTTTTATTTTAAAGCTATTTAATTGTCCTATCAACACTCCAAAATACGCAATTGAACTAGAAATGCACTAATTATTTTTATTAAATTAAAAAAGTAGAAAAGTTGGCAAAACATGGCATTTTTTAAAGGAAATCGTGTGTTATTCAAAATAATTGATTACCTACTTGGTATGGGTTTTTGTATTATTCTGCTAAACTATACTGAATAATACACTAATATACTTAGAATACATTGAAAGTTTGGTTTTCATAATATATTCCTGTTAATCGCCACAATCTTAGTTTTCCTAGGATTGAGTCGGTTAATTGGTCATCATTCGTTTAATTTTATACTATTCGGTAAATTTTAGTTGTTATAATACAAAAAACAAAAACTCATATAGTTAATAATAAATTATTTGGAATAATGTACAATTTCCTTTTAAAAATACTAATTTTTGCCAACTTTTTTTCTTTTTTTAAATTTAATAAAAATAATTAGCACATTTCTGGTTTAATTGCGTATGTCAGTTTTGAAGATACATAAACAAATGAGTGATACGCATGGTTTTGATAAAAATAAGTTAATTGCTCATAACTAAAAAAATAAAAAGTTAGATTCAATCTTTAAAGGGTATTTCTTCATAATTTTTGGTATACTTTCATATGACGTTAGCTGGTCACTTCACCCTGGAACACATTGTATATTATTTAATATATTTTTTTTTCATACAAGGGTCTCATTTAAAACATATTAGGTATATAGGCACATATCAACAAATAATGAATAATGTATTACCTAATGTATCACTTTATTTATAAATTACAATTTACAAGCTTTTTTTCTTGCTAAATAAACATCGATTTTTTTTAGGTGATTTATTTAGTGTTACATAGCCTATAACGAAAAAAGTAATGGACAAATTAGAGGCCCCTAAATAAATTCTAACTTTTGAGGCCCGGGGGCAATGGCCCCCTCCCTCCCCCCTTCATCCGGGCTTGAGTAAGACACAAATCCACAATAAAACAACACAACAGCACACAGAAATATAGAATTTTGCGCTCTCGGACGAAACTCTTGAACAATTTATTGTTTTCGTCTAAAACAAAATAAAATTTCGGTCTATACAATAATCCTACATTCAAGAGAAACTTATTTGGCCTTGGACGATATACTGGTTGTAGAACGTTTTTTTATCGTCACTTCTATGCACATATCATCTATACTCGCTTACATAAAAATAGACCGGCCGAATGCATTTGCATCACGTGACTGCGCAAGTTGCGAGTAAAATATTATTATAATATTTACCAACAAAGAACCTGTATACCATGTTGTTGGTACTTGGACACTTGGTACAGTACATCAATACATCAGAAGTTACCATACAGTACAATTCAAGTACAAGACGTATTTCGGTATTCAGTATAGGTACAAGTCGTGGTCTGCACTAAACTTTTTCTCGCCATCAGAAATTTAAATATCAAAATAATTATGTACATTTATACTTTATACCTACAGTTAATAAATGGATTTCGTTGTGACTTGTGAAGGGTTACGCAGTACGCATTACATTAGTGGGCGGTATATGTTGTATATCTCTTGTAAGGATGGCATGTATGGTAGATTTTGTAAACACCAAGGAATAATTTATGTATATTATAAATTTGTGGGGGTTAATTTTCTACCTATAACTGTAGAGGATAAATTTGCAATATCAAATTTAGTATTGGGCGACAAAGCGCCTAGTAAGACATTTTATGAAGGGCTTATACCTAAAGAAGCATTACACCAGCAACTCGAAACTTATCCAATACACTTGCCTATATCAGAAACATACGGAACAGACGTAAATAATGTACTTGAAAATAACTATAATATTACAACAAAAAATGTATTCAAAAGTACAACAGTGCTCAATAAAGACAGTCTGATATCAAATACACAGGATAGTTATACAGTATTGGAAGATATAAAAACTCTATTGACTAACAATGTAAAACAGTTCAGCCAATCTACTCTTGAAAATTACTTAAATTTAAAAATAGATTGTATAGAGTAAAAACAGAAGGGTAATTTAATACATTTTTGGCAACTGCTGGTTCTGTGACAATACCATTACGGCATAGAGAGGGTGTAGCTATTAGAGTACAGCCGACTACAATTTCTAGGCGTAGACCAATGATAACAAGAGGTAGCAAGCGTTTACCATCAGATAATTTATAATAATAGACATAGGTTTATAACAATAATATTGTGCCTTAACAAATTTGATTATCTTGTAGGTGGACCAGCTTTAAGTGATCATGGTACATCTAAAAAAAACCCCAGGAAACTATTACAAAACATAAAACATTGTTTGCCTAACGGAAAATCTCATTGATTATATTTTAAATTTATTATATTATTAAGATAATAAAGTATAATAAATATAAGTAGAAATTTGTATTTAAGTTGCCTACTTAAATTAATTAAATGTATACATTTCATATTTTTGAACAGGTAAAAAAAGGGTAAAAAAACATTAAATTATATAATAATAGAAATAATAATTCATAACTTTTATGCATATTATTTTCATCATTAAAAAATAACTACCCATTATAAATAATATTACACTTAACTCTTATGATAACAAAATAATTTATTTAACAAAGACAAAATAGCATACATACTTAATACTTATTCAAATAATAGTAGTATAATAGTACCTACCTAATATGAATAAACATTTTTTGATACATTATTTTATAATATCTAATAATTAAGTATATATTTAATTATTTTATAACTTGCAATTCATGTTTTATTATTATATATATTTTTCAATTGAATACATGTTTTTTTAAATGTGTAAAAAATCTATTTTACTATTAATAACCTATTAATTTATTCATAACATTAATGCATATAATTTTGAATGGTGATGGTGTTATTGTACTTATACAATTGTCAATTATCTATAAAATCTTGTGGACTGGACATGATGACACCCTAAAATTAATTATGCATTGTGATATTTTATTTTGCTTAGGTTTATCAATTGAGGGTTTAAAATAAATATTTCTACTACATGATTATGAAATATGTGTTTAAAAAAAAGTTGAAGATTTAAATATCTTTTATCTATAACAAATTAGAATGGGTATGTTAAAATGTGTTTCTTACAGTTATTACTTTTTTTAGTTTCAAAATATGTGCAATAACAAAGACACCATTGTCTATTTCCAGAATGTAGCTATAGGTACCAAACTTAATATATGATATAATATTTTAATATTTTTAAAAAGATGTTATGTTAGAACTTGTATTAAATATGTGTACCTGCACCAAATGAATGCATAAATATTAAATACATTAAATAATGAACGTTATATTATATAAGACTATTGTAATAAATCAATATAATGACAGTTGATAAAATATAATAATAATAAATACCTATATATGTATTTAAGTTGCCTGCTTAAAATAAGGTTAGGTACCTTGGCCCTTACAAAGGTAAAAAACATTATAACTTATAACATTATATAAAATATTAGCAATAATAAAAGAAATAAAAGAAATAATAGAAATAATAATATATTATATAAAACTATTAATATTGTTATAATAATTAATAATTTAAATTTTCTCTCCAAATGTGTAAATCAATCAGAAGGCAGGATTTAATCATGGGTTTTATTTCGTGTGCAGAATGGTAATAACTAATATGCAAAAGGAAATTGTACATTATTCCAAATATTTTATTATTAACTATATGAGTTTTTGTTTTTTGTATTATAACAACTAAAATTTACCGAATAGTATAAAATTAAACGAATGACGACCAATTAACCGACTCAATCCTAGGAAAACTAAGATTGTGACGATTAACAGGAATATATTATGAAAACCAAACTTTCAATGTATTCTAAGTATATTAGTGTATTATTCAGTATAGTTTAGCAGAATAATACAAAAACCCATACCAAGTAGGTAATCAATTATTTTGAATAACACACGATTTCCTTTAAAAAATGCCATGTTTTGCCAACTTTTCTACTTTTTTAATTTAATAAAAATAATTAGTGCATTTCTAGTTCAATTGCGTATTTTGGAGTGTTGATAGGACAATTAAATAGCTTTAAAATAAAAAAAAAAATACATAAAAATGTTAAAAACTTTTGAAAATACATAAACAAATGTGTGATATGTATCATTTTAAAACCATTAAAATGTAAAAGTAAAATATAATCAAAAATGAATACGCATTAAGAGGCCTTGCTACTGTCGTCAATTTTAGCTCAAAGACCTTAAAATAATAAAATGGCTTATATGTTTTGACAAATTTAAAGTTGATTTATATAAACATAATAAACATTATTACGTGTTCAGATTTTGATTCTGAAAAAAGTTGAACTCTATAGAAAATTCTCTGTAGATTGAACGGAACGCTTTGTAAAAATTATATCTTATATTATTGTGAACTGTAATTAAAAACTTGAAAATATAAATTTTTTCAAATCATAGGTTATTATAATTAAAAACGGAAGGTTCTTTGTACGATATACAGACATTTTTCTGCTAAATTCAAATATTTTTTTCAGAATCAAAATCGGACGACGTTAACTAATTTTAATTTTTTCAAAACAATAGGTACCTATGTTGTCGTTAAATACATATATTGAATTTTATATTGTCATCGAGTTATAGACGTGTGTATATTATGCTCCATTCGCGTATATGAGAGTGGTATCCGCATTGAATTTCTCACACAAATAATAATTTACAACGAACACCGCAGATCCCGGGTATGCAAAAAGAAAAATGTAACCATAGAATCTACACATTAAAAATGTCAATATTTTGGATCAAAATAATTCTAAGTGTATTGTAGAAGAATATGCATTTACATAAAAATCCGGTCAGATATGTCAGCATGTAAGAATATATCAAACTTTGAGTAATATTTAAAATATTTTATTTAGTAGGTATTTATAAAATATGCAAATTAGGTATATGTTATTATCCAGAAATATGCAATTATTATGCATTTAAGCATTTTGATGCAAATTTGCGAAAAAAAAAATAATAGCAGAATCTACGTATTACGAAACATCGAGATATTTAATCAGAACTATTATAAGTCAAATATAGAAGAATATGCATTTGCATAAAAATCTAGTTATTACATACATAAAAAAACAAAACGATTGCACATTTGCACCTGCAATATTACAATATTAATATTGGCTCTCCCTATTTGCTTTCCTTAATTTGTTTTAGAGTTCCTCAACGTCATTCTCGATCTGTTGCTCCTCTTTATGTTCCTTTCGCCTCCACCAGGGGCGGATCCAGAAATTTTCTGAGGGGGGGGGGGGGGCGCACATTTTGAGGAAATTTAATTATATTGGTCTTCCGATTTTTTGCAGTTAAACCATTTAATTCCATTGAAGTTAAAATTGTATAATGATAATAATAAATGAATATTCTTTAAATACTACATACTAACTATAAAATATGTATTACCAATTTATCATTTCTGAGTTTTGTTAAGTTCATCTTACCTACATTTCTATTTTATAAGTTGTTTAATGTTTTGTATTAAGAGGACCCGCTGTGTTGTCTCCGTCTTACTATACGTACGTTATAGCAAATTTTCGTTCGCTAGTTTCAATAGGGTGCTATCATTTTAGATTCTGAGTGGAACGATATATGTATTGATTTTACAATGATGTGTGTTTTTTTTTATTTTTTTTGTGTCTGTCATCACCTTTTAGGACAGTAAAACTGCTTCGATTTTCTTCAACAGTAACTTTTATGATTGGAAAGTGAATCTAGTTGGTACTTTGAGGGGTCAAAAGTAAAAATTTCCAAGTAGTTTTCAAAAGCGACGTGAAAAACAAAAGAAAAATTAAGGAAAAACGGGAATTTTTACGCAAAATCGATTTTTAACAAAATCGATTTTGGTTTTTGGTGTAACTCTAAAACAAATGACCGTAGATATATGAAATTTTCACAGGTTGTTTATATTTGCATTTTCTATAC
>NC_042495.1:549727-553212 GCF_005508785.2 Acyrthosiphon pisum | reverse complement strand
CACCCCCCTGGATCCGCCACTGGCCTCCACTAATTACCTTAAAAATGAGCCTATTACACGTATGATGTAAAATGCCAATGTTCACCCTTCGTTTCTTCTATGCCTATAATTTACTGTATAGCTATTAATTTATTATTATATCATAATTTGTACAATTAATGTGCAACTAGATATGTATAAAGTGTATATATGTTCAAAGGGTTTATTCCGTTTATTATTTAATAAAATAAAATAAAATATGGCATTATATAATAATATTATGTTATCCAATAGTTGATAAGTTTTATCACGTGTAGTTTTTAGGGTTCCGTACGGTAAAACGGGACCCTATTACTAAGGCTCCGCTGTCCGTCCGTCTGTCACCAGGCTGTATCTCATGAACCATGAAAGTTAGAGAGTTGAAATGTTCACAGATTATGTATTTCTGTTTCCGCTATAACAGCAAATACTAAAAATCCTAGAATATATAATATAAACAGTGTTGCCGACATGTTTATAGCTGATGATGGTACGGAACCCTTCGTGCGCGAGTCCGACTCGCACTTGGATGTTTTTTCTATTAATATAGGTTCTCACACGCATTATGGTTGTATACATAATTATACGAGTAATCTACTATATGCTTTATTTTCGGCCAAGTGCGCAAAAAGTACCCCACACATACTGACACTTTTCCATGACCGCCATAAACAATATTTGTCCCCGATGTCGCAGATTTCTAATACCCTCAAATGTTTTTTCTCGCAGGGTAAAATTATCCTAGGATAACTTTACCGGGGGTAAAATAAACCTAGGATATTTGTACTCTCGGTACAATTATCCTATGGTATTTTTATATTTGTTGGGAATTTTCTAGTGCGTTTCCCGGAACTTTCCATATTTAATGTCCCGAGAGTAGAAAAGGTCATATTTTAGACGTGGACCGAGTGCGTGGCAATTCATTTAAACTTGAGAATTATCTTGGGTGCACTACGAGGCTGTGAACTGGCCTGGCATTAACCCTAAAACTATTTTAGCCTACATACACCCAATCGTTTTAAATTATAATGAGAGTACTTATTTTTAAAATATTTATAAATTTTACTAATTTTTCAACCGACTGATGTGTTTAAATTCCATTTTTTTTTTTTATAAAACCCAAGATTGTTATTAAATTAGTCTGAAATTTGTTGATTATAAATTCAATTTTTTCGCATGTACTTCCATTTTATTTTCTTGTGATCTGTGTGCTATTTGAATTGGTACTTGTATTTAGTCAATTTAAATTTTTTTATATTTTTAAAAATGTACCTATACTTAAATCTTTTGATGGCGTCTATAAATGATCAATATTTGAAATGAGTATTTGAAATGGAATCTTGGACATGCATAACTGTTGTCCTGTCGTCCTGATGTTCCTTAAAAAACGAAACGCACTTGGAATATCTTGCATTTGAAATGGTTCTGTGCAATTCGGGACACCAATGACAACGCTAATCGTGTAAAACGTTTTAATTCGTATAATTATACACATAGTATATAGGTACATACAGGCATACAGCGAGTGATGGATATTGGCGTAGCCAGGGGGTGTTGAAAGTTGACCCTATTGACCATATTTATGCAAATGTATGTAGGTACTGTATAATTCAGATTTCTACAAAATATGATGTCATCATAGGCGCAAATAGAGGGCTAGCTTAGGCCTCCTAGAATTTCTATAGCCTCTCCCCCCCAAAACGAATGATTTTACTACTATAATTTAAAAGCATCATAAGAATATCAAGTATAGACCTGAGCTACAGCCCCCAAAATTTCAGACACTATTTACGCCTATGGATGCCATATTGTCATATATGGTTCTATTTCCTATTTAATATTATGAACATGAAAATTGATGACTAAAATGCGTGGAGTGTATTAGTGTTTAAAGCTTCCCAGACGTTATATTAAAATATAAAATTAAAGCACTCTCCTAAAAAAATTCTGGTTACGCGCTTGAGTGTGGATATTACCTACCCAGCGTGCACCACGAGGAGGTAAAAATAAATAAAAGAAAATTACAGAAGTACCTATAGGTATATAAAACATTTTATAATACTCGTCGACTGCGACTGTATAATAGGTACTTCGGTGCTTATAAATTATATTACCGATAAAAAACGACGAGACTATGTTTTTTTCACAATTCATCAGCCGTCATCCGTTCTATATTATGATCATATTCTAATCCCACATTTAGAATGTGCCGATGTGTCAACTGCCAATTGCGTGAAAACATTAATACAAACATTTATTCACATAAAAAATGTAAAATAGGTACCTACTCACCTATTTACTGAAATACGACAACCTACCCTAACGTCGAAATCGAGATTGAGATGTGACTGACAGGGCCGGTTTAAGCGAAAATAATGTAGGTACTAGGCAATATCAAATTATTCTGCCCCTAAAATAAATATATTATCACTGTATCTAAAATGCTATCCTCCTACTAAATTGTCGCTCTAGGGGCTATACCTTGATTCGGCCCCTTGAGGTGTGAATACCATGTGGCTACTGGCTATGTGCCCAGTGGCGTGGTGAATGGGGTTTTATGAGTTATGACGCCTAGGAGTCATGGTGGAATTTTTTTTGGTGGGTGGGGTGGTTGGGTACATTATGGTTACAAATAACATACAACAAAAATTAAAATATTTACAGTCACATAATAATTATATGTACTATATATTATATCTATGGGATAAAAAGGGGGTAGGTACTGAAAGAAATATATGCTGGGCATCAAGGTTTATAAATGTTCACCACGCCACTATATGTGCCTATGTGAGTATGTGACTGACACAGCTATAGCTAGAAGATAGACTAGAGCAGGGATGGCAAACCTTTTGAACATTGCGTGCTCAAAATTACCTTTTTTTTTTTAGAGCGTGCCATGAAAAAAATTATATTATATAATAGTAAACATTTTCGCGTGCCCACAAAATCTTTTCGCGTGCCATGGATTTGCCATCCCTGGACTAGAGCTATAACCAGTGCTCGAATTGGGGGGGGGGGGGGTGATGCGCAGGGGGACGGAGCTCCTCTACTATTTTAATTTTTTTTTGCGTACCCCAACTATTTTTTTTTACTTGGACGGGGGGACGGACCAAACTAATGTCCAAAATAATTTTTATTAAAATTTGGAGTGGATTAAAATTTTTTTTATTATTGTTTGTTTGTATTTATGCCTAGTTTAGTAGTTCGCAGATATTATGTACCTACAATAAGCTATTGTACTACAAAATATCTGCAAAAAAAAATAAGTTATGACAACGACTTAGATACATTCCTATTTTAATAATAATTGATTTGGGCATTTGTTTGTAAATATCTGCGAACTAGTGTTCCTATTCGCGTCTATAGCACAAATATTTATTAAGATATTATCACTGATATTATAAATCTTTTATTTTCTTACCGAAAATGTAGGTAAGTATTATTTCTATCATAAAAATTTCGAAAAA
>NC_042495.1:510578-549677 GCF_005508785.2 Acyrthosiphon pisum | reverse complement strand
AATTTTCTAATTAAAAAAAAAAAAAAAAACCGGTATAACCGAAACCTGAAACCGAAATTTGGGTTTTTGAGAACCAAAACCTAAACTCAAACCGATAAAATCATTAAAGGTTCCAGTCCCTGCTTTTGTGACATACTATATAATATTACAATATTACGCTTATTAGTTACCTTCAATATGACTAGTAATAAAAATTGGTGATGATAGCTCAGACATTATTTTATCTGAACTCAAGTCAAGTTTGCATTTTAGAATTTCTAAAATTATGATAAAATTGATTTAAGTTAGTTATTTATGTTTGAAATAAAATAAAATAAAATTTAAATGAATAAATACAAAATCATAAGAGAAAAATATTTTACAATAGACTATATCTCTACACTTATACAAGATTATAGGTGATTTGAATTAGAATTGTACCTAGTAGGTACTACCTATACTCTTGATTCTTGAATACCACTTTGCTAAATAAAAACGTACAGCCTATAGGGCATAGGCTATATGATTATATAATCTATATGTTTGATACGTCAAGGTTATAAAATATGATAATAATCTTATAATATAATCAAAAATAATAATATGATCCGGACCGCAATGCGTCGTGAGTGCAGACACGAGGCTGCGTTGAATAATTTTGCACTTGGAACGCAGTTTATAAATTGTTGGATTGAGCTCCTCTACTTAATAATTCCCAATTCGAGCACTGGCTATAACTATAGTGAGTAATGACTCACTGACACTTTACGATCTACACAAAATATTATGTATTTAAGTAGTATAGGTCATAACCAAGTCCTGATAGTTCCATCAGTTATCACTTATCATATGGCATCATCCATAGTCCATAGTCGTATATTAAACCATAACTATACCCAATTTCAATAATAGTCCATATTAGGTATAATATTACGACTTGGTTACTTTAATATAAGAACTTAATTCTGTTTTTGAAAATATTAGCCAACTCAGCTTTTAATTATTATACACAGTATTAAAATGTATTTTTACGAATAACATAGTATAATATGGTTACCTATAGTACCTACCATGGCCCATGGAAATAAATGGAAACACTAATAAAATGTTAATAAATTATTAGATCGGTGCTGTTTTTGGACGTTTCCAAATCGTTTCGCGCGCAACGTTCGGGGAGTGTCCGCTAGAGAGAGCTCGCGACCTGCGTCTGCGTGCGCCACTCCAAAAATCTTCTGGTCTCTCATCCGGGCGGCACACCGGTGCGTCGTGCGTGTTTGTTTTTGTTGTTTGTTGTGGCACAGTGTCTCGACGAACGCGTCGCTGATCGTAGTCCCGTGATCCGTCGTCGCCGTCATGTTAAAGCATTTTTTTTCTTCGTTTCATCCGCGATTCTCCGTGGCATTTTAGTCACTTTTTACTCCGACTCTTACCATCGTTTACTTCGTTATTTTTTTTGTTATTATATTTTCTTTAATGCACACACATATAACATAATATAAAAAATAATATATAACATACGTTTCGGGCACACATATCGTATTGAATGTCCGTCTTACACTCGCACACGGTATAGACAGTGTGGATCAGCCGAATGCGAATTGTCAAAAAACCGCCGAAGATCAAAACAGACAACACCAAACCGTACATCTAGCACTCAGCAGCATCTTTCGGTCGAGGAATTTAAATGCTGGGCGATTGATCACAAGGTATTAAGTTTTATAATATTATTATTTATAGTATAGGTATAAAAATGTATAGGTATTACTATATTAGCATACATTACCACGCTGAATCTGCACGATATTATCGACGATTTTATGCTATGTACCTCTCCCAGTATCATATTATGTTGCACACAGATGTTGTAAACTCGTAACGCCGCCAGCCCTAATGTCTAAAACGGCCTTGTTTATAAAATACCCGGTATAATATACTTAGAATAAAAGGTACCGACGCATTCGCAGCCCTCTTTGAAAAATCGTCTCCAATTGTAGTCTTCACTCAATATCGGTCAGGCATTGTAATGACGGAGACTATACTGTACCTATTGGTACATTTATTAGTATCCCCAAAACGATAACATTGCCAGCAATATAAAGGTCTGGACCAACCGCCAAGTCTACAAAGGTCTACAAGAGACTCGAGGGTTAAGACAGAAACACCACTGTCATTGATTTGTATATAATTATTCGAGAAGTAATGGTGCCACACAGTCAATGAGTATGTGGTTAGTAAATGATTTTTACCGAATATTAAACGGAAAGGGTTGTCGAGTTAATAGTGCAAAACATGCTCGTATAGAAAGTTATCGGTGGAAAACCAATCTGGTATTTTTACTTCGATTTCCGTCCTTACCAATTCGAATAGATCTAATTAAAATACAGTTGGTACCGATTTAACATTTTCACATTTCCTCTGCTTTTTATAAATAGATACACAAATTAATATTAACGACAAATGTTTAGGTAGTACATTTTAGAGATCCGTGATTTTACTTTTAATTACAAGCAATTATTTATTTTTATGCACATTTTCACTACCTATCATTTCATAAGTTATAATAAAAAACAAAAAAAAGATCCCGAAAAAGATTATTTAAAAAAAAATAATTTGTTATTTTGGTAAATATAGGTACTGTTTTATAAATCATATTATATTGAAACTGAAGGATTTTTTATATGATGACTAAATTATTTTATGAACTTGAAAAGTAAAAAACATTAGGTAAAAATATAAATCTATTTTAAACACGTATTTTCGTGTTTCACAAAAATACTATTTAGTAATTTACATCATAGCGTTTGAAGTTGAGTCTGTATAGTATTATTTTTTAGTATTAATAGTAAGTATTATGACATTATGTATTAATTATTATAGGTAATTAATAATTGTATGTGATTGGGAATAAAATGTGTTTTGTATGGTTTAAAAATTATCAATTAGAAATGAATGCTATTCGAATTTTCCACAAATTTAAGATTACATTTATCGTTAAAATAACTAATTAGATAAATAAACATATACCAGATACCTATACGTATAATATAAATTACCCATAGCAGGATTTTATCTTGTACCTATAAATATTAATCTGCTGCGTTTATGTATAGTAGGTATTAAAATTAATATTTGGTTCAGAATCTCACGAAGAATGGAAAGTTTTTGACATTATTGTTATTGACAATTATTGTCTTCCAATTATGTATTTGGTATTTGTCCAAAAAGATATTGTTAATGGTGAGAGTTTAGTTAGAAAACAATTATACGCTAAAAAGTTAGAAAGTGGACATCAAAAATATTTTTATTTTATCACTTATCTATAATATATAATAATCTATAGTCTATAATATAAGTATTTATTATGGAAGATTTATTCGTATTTGAAAACTACAAAATTATAAATATAATTGTAAGCCATCCGCCAATGTATATATCTATTAGACAATTTTATTTTAAAATATTAATAAATACGAATTAATGGTATAGAAATAAAAATAAAAACAAATAGTCATTATAAATACATTAAGATTCTGATAGTATAAAAAGCCAGCATATTATCCCCAGGTATCTTCTTTAATTGACTAATCTCCGTTTTATAATGTGTTACAATTCGTGATGACTGATGTATTTTGCTATTATTATTTATTATAACCCATATAAAGTAGCATATAGGTTCCACTCGATTCGTTATAATGCCTTTTCAAAAACTGTTAAGTATATAACAAAATTAAAATATTAGTTAACAGTTTGGTTCATTATTAGAAATAGTGTTTAAAGTCTAAAATATTATACTTTTTTCTTGAATAATTATAGATGATAAAAATAGTAGGTATTAGGTAAATTATCTAAAACTAAATAGAAAGTCATGTGGGATCACGGAAATATGAATTTCATAATATTATATACACGAGCAATGAACCTTTTTTAGTTTTCTTGCATAATATAAACATTAAACAGTTATATTTTTTTTATAATGTTATTCAATTTTTTTATTAAATTTATTTACTGTATTAATTTTAATTATATACATAACCATTTGTATTGTTTTATAATATATACACAAGTGTAACAGGAAGACCTGAGCAAAAAATAATGCTACTTAAACGTATGACAAAAATTGTGAAAATTATATGGTTGATAAATAATTTAAGAAATATACCGATGTCAGTAAATACTAAATTCCCCAAAAAATATTTTAAAATAAGTTATTACGTTCTAAATTAATATTTACTCAAAAAAATATTCATATTTTAAAAAATTCAAAAAAAATTAACAACTCAACTTAGATAAATGTTTTTACCTTCAGTAATAATTTTTTTTTATATTAGATGTGAGAGAAAGTGACTGAATTATATATATAAAAAAATTTAAAAATATTGATTAGAACAAAAGTAATTTCATCAGTCAGGTCTTCTTGTTACATTCTGTATATAAATAAGTACCTATTGATTTAAATATTAATTTTTTATGGAAATTTATTCTAATTGAAACTATATTTTAAACATTTCGAATTCTTGACATTAAAAACAGTCAAACAAAGTCAATAATACATTTTGGGAAGATGGTTTGATATTGCCGCACTCACAAAGAATTTTTAAACATAATTATGGGAGTCTAGAGATATTAAAATAATAGGTATAATAGTACCATACGTGTCAACTCATCATAATATAAATTTTTACTTGTATGTAATAACAGAAAGAAATAATAACCGAATGTGCATGAAATATTCAGCAAATATCCATTTATTAACACTTTATAGACACAATAAAATATTCAAAATATTTTGGATCCCATTGAGTTAATTATAAAAAAAAAAAAATAATAATGTTTTGCGTTTATAATATGGACTTGTTTTTATCGCTGAAAATGATCAGTTCAAGGTATAACGAAATGTGTATATTATTTATCATTTATGAGAAATATATATTATAATTTAATGAATATATTTTTATGAATATGAACAATAATATTATATTTTTAAGATTTTTCAAGAAAAACATAATTTAGTAAAATTAAAAAAAAAAAAAGACAATGGCAAACCCAAGTACCTATATCTGTATACTATACTCAGTTATAGTACGTTTATATTGAATTGTTGTTACCTACCACTTTTCAATATAAAAATATCTTATTTTTCATAAATTTTCCTACATTCATATTTAATATTAACAAAATAAATTACCTACCATATATAATCTATAATTACGTTCTATGCCTATGGTATATAAATCAAAGAAGACAAATTATTTGTCAAGATATTTTAAATAAATACATTTAAAAAAATATTTTTTGTTCTATTTATTTACGATTTTACTGATGTAAAGTCAAACGTTAGTGTGATAGTTTCAATGCTAATAGCTAATAAGTGTATATGAAGATGATAAAATATGTTAAATTAGTACTTTTATTTGTTAAAAATATGACATCATGAAAAATTATTCAAAGGAGAAGACACGATAATTTAAATAAAATAGTTAAACCATAAAGAGAAACCAGCATATTATGTAATTTATTTATTTTATCCGTTTTTTCATAGATTATAATATATTTATGCGAGCTAAATATGAGCAATTATTTAGCTTATATTCAGTACTACATTTATCTTGGGTGGTTATATCAAATTGTTAAGTCATTTAAGTACATGGTAATTTTATCTAACCTGTTTAGTTTATTATAAAATACCTTAGTAAATAATGCTTTCCTACTTAATACTTGTTGACGCTTGCGCCTTTATAAAATTCATGGTCTTATCAGTTTTTTAAAAATAATTAATCATTTTCAAATAATTCTAGTGTTAATAAAAAGAATATATCACTCAATTCATAAATGTTAGCTTAAGGTACATCTTAACAATAATATAGTAAATAAATGTATTATTCGCTAAGCATAAAGTACCTATTTACTAGTAACTATTTTGTTTATATTTGTAATTTTTATAACATAATTTGCAAGAAATTTTCAAAATTGTTATTAAAACTGAATATTATTTTATAAAGTAAATTAGCTAGGAAACTTTATGATTAGATAATAAATGTTCAGTTTCCTTATTTTAACGACAATAGACAATGAAAACAATTTATTTTTTAATGTGTGTTAGTATTTTGACGCACTATTCAGTAAACCGTATAAACACCTTTCAACTAGTTTTGAAAAACCCCTCCATGTATAATACTTTATCCAGCAAGAGAACACGCCGATTTTGATAATCCCAACTTCACACCCCGCTGTTGAGACCGGACCGGTTCCGCTATCGAAAGGTATCACTTGGGGGTGCCCAACAGAATAGATTTTCGTCCGCGTTTTTCTCGTTGGACAGTGTATAGGTATAACATGAATACGGGATGATAAAAATACAGGTAACTCTTTCTTATGTATATAGTTTCCAGTTAATAGGTTATGACTAATGAGTGTATCTATCGTTTATTGGGTAGGTTAGGGTAGGTAATGTACTTGGATAGTTGGATTGTTTAAATTTGAATTCAACGATAATTCATTAAATATGAAAAATTAAGTGAAGGTAATGAGAGACGGGTGGATCAACATCTATTCCTATTACATTTTAATCTTGTATTATATTTTATTAGGTATTAGTATTTTCTTAATTTGATAATTTGATGTAATTTTTGACGAAAACATTGAATAAAACGTATTAGTCAATAATGACATACCTATACTTGAGAATGGTTTAAACGGTTTAAGTTTAAAATGTTTAAGTATATGAAAAAAAACTTGAAACTTGCTTGAAACTATATTATGTAGTTTCGAAGTTTGTAATCCATTGTAAAGACAACTCATGACTTATGAGGAAACTTGTATTACATTTTCAATCTTTTTTGGTCGAGAAAGAACAATTGCATTAACTTCAATCAATAAATACCCATAAAAAATTGAGAATATTTCAAATGTCAATAAATAACTCAAAAAGAACAAAATATTGTGAAAATTATACCGCGGATATAAGATGATACTATGATAGTATAATGATTATTGAGAATTTCGTAATGAAAAGTCTTTCTGATCATTGTTTATTCCTTTCTAAATTACCTACAAAAAAATCAAATTCGTCGTAAACTAGGTCTATAGTGTTGCATTATATAGGTATGCCCCCTCTCCGCTTGTCACAATCAGCAAACAAAGTACCAGGAATTCCCTACATTTGACCCCACAGTACCAACTAGATCAAAATTGTTTACCATAAACCACCCTCAATGTTGAAGATTAAAATACATTTTAATCTAAATTTCCCCATTCCACCAAAATGTGATCACAAATACAAAAAAAAAACAAACCATTGTTTTTAATAGGGCCTCGATATTTGAAATAGTCAATAAATTACTATAGAATTTTTTGGTAGTAGATTACATATGACCTATTAAATATATGTTTTTAATTAAATAATAACAATAAGACGTATATAAAATTAAATATTAGTACGTAATACAAATAACAGGAATTACGCATGTTAGTCCATCATTACCGAACTATATAGTTCCTATTCCTATAGGATAATGTCAAATATTCCTAGCATCATAATTTTACTAGCAAGTAGCAGTTGTTATTTTGTATACGTTTCTCGGCAGATTTCCGAAATAGGTCATAACTGCTATAGGTCCTAGTTGATTTTATGACTAATTAGTCAGTTAAATAGGTACTCGAGTGTACTTAAATATATTATAATTTATATTTACCGGAAGTGTATAATTACGTCAAAACTTTATATTTTAATAAAGTTATAAAAAAAATTCAAAATTGTAGTACAATACTTTTGAATTAATTTTTATTAGAATCGTAGGCTGTAGGTAGGTACCTAAAGATTATCAAAGAAAATAAGGTTTTAATCATTAGTCATAAATAAAATATTATAATATTAGTATTAGGTACCTACCTATATTGTTCAATTATTTATTTATTTATAACCCTAGTCCCTCCTATATATATGATTGGTTTTAATATAAGAAATATTAATCTGAGCCAATAAACCGAGAAATAAACATATGTTCATTTTAACATAATTATAATTGTTTGTTATAATTTATAAATGAAAAACAAACATTTTACGATTGTTCAAATAATATATAAGTAATACTTCATTGAATATGTATAAAATGTTAAATTCATGTTGATTGGTTTGTATATTGTAAGCATATAAAAAAATTGTGTTGAAATTTCGAGGAACTAGCTTATAAATTGTTGGGAGCTTTTAAAGCAAATATTATACGTAATTTTTCGTTAGTACCGCTACCTATACTTAATAGGTAATATATTATAAATAATAAATTGGAATCGATATGAATTTTGTTTGTTCTTACATTATAAATACTTTAAGTGTCGAATAAAAAAAATTGAAACTCAAAGAATTTATATGATTTGTTGATAATGGCCAGTTTGTATATTGTATCGGTGAAAGTATTTTTGGAGCTTTTTCATTGTTTTAATGTCCCTATTGTTATTCGTGACGATCGTCTAGAGATTACTTATCTGCATTCTGTAGTTTATTTGGATCTTGAAAATAAAATACATTTTTTGTAATATTTCTCAGCGTCCGTATAACGTTATCGTCGTCTTTAGACTTAATATCGTTTAATGACACGCGAGTAAGTACAATATCATATTATACTTTCTTAACATCTTGCCGGCTTGGCCTCACCGGTTGAATATTATCGTTTTAATAAAACTAGGTACACGAGTAACGTTTCCGTTTTATCACTTGTCATCGTGATAATATGTATTATTATTATAATATATTTAATATCCAACATGTAAACCATGCCTACCACTTACCATGTACATACTAGACATGGTGTATACCATACACCTATATTATGCTGTACCTACTGTATTTGCACCGAGAGTTGCTTGGTATAACAATTAACAACAACAACAACAACAACAACAACAAGAATAATAACAACATCAATAATAAAAATAAATAAAAACGACAACGGTAACGCGGCGGTGTGTGGTGATCGGCGTGCCTTGTATCAGAGCGTGTAAGCCATATAGTCATTATTATGCGGACACCAACGCCCGTAAGATAAACAGGATAATTATTATTATCTCGCACCTAGGTGGCGGTGGATGCGACGTTCGCGCGGTGCTGTGTAATACAATCCTGATGGCATTTGGGAAACAAAGACTGTCGGAAACATTCAGGTCGTTCGTTCGACGAAAGACGTTGGTGAGGGGGATAGTGAGTGAGGGCGTGAGGAGAGACTGCGCAGTCGGTCGGATAAAATAGGTGCTCTCCGGTCGGTCTTATCTTTGGCGCGTGTGTGTGTGTGTGTGTGCGTGTGTGCGTGTATTGCTGAAGGGAAAGAGGGAGTTAAAAATAAAATAAAAGAGGAAAAAAAATACCAATCCAGTTTTAATAATACCGTCGCGCGCGGTGCCGTTTGCGTGTGCCGTGTTCCGCGCGTCTGCATAAGTATATACATAATAATATAAGTGTGTATATAGTCAGTCGCTGCGGCTGGACGTCATCGTCGTATAGCCGACGCCGCCGCTGCCGCGTTCCGACATCTGGCAAGCTACTTTTCCCCCTGCATAGTTATGTCACAATGCCGCGGGAACGTTCGTGGGCGGAGGGAGGACAGTGTATGAAAAATAAAAATCACAACTTGCAGCGAAACGTACATAGTATAACATAATGATATACCTGAGGTCGTAGGTACTCTTGTATATATGACACTGGATTATACGCTCTCTATATAGTATACCTACCTATATCTAAAAAAATATTGTAACTCATTTAATATTATATATTTATATGTAATAGATACTATTTTTGCACACGAGTTACCTCCTATATATGCGTCAAAGACTTAGTATGTCGTGCGCGTCGACCTTGAGCGACAAATTGTCGTTTATTGGGACAGGCCGAAATAATCGCCAGTATTAAACTATGTTTGATAATATTATTGTGTACACAGTCACACGGGTTTATATTATAATATTATCCGCGCGGTCCGACGAAAACCGTTCACGACGTACTTATATAACTCGCGATTTCCATCACCTCGACCTCGCCCCCATCCGAACGCCAAACGCTGGAGCATTATAATATTATAATAAGATTTAGTATCCGTTGACAGATCTGATTTGTCTCGTACGACCTTCCAGCAGTGTTCATAACATGAGGTACCCACGTGCCACTCATTTCTGGAATTTGCGTTGGTCCGTATAACAATAATATGGACAATATTATGGAACATTATTATATTATAATACCATAATTGTATACTGCTATAATTTATAGTACATATAATATAATATATTATGTCGTTTGGTGTTAAGTGAATGCGGGATGTTATAAAAGTTCTATTTATCTATGTGGAATCTAGAATAAAAACGACACGGAATGTGTTTTCGCTTATACATTTTTTTTCAATGTTTAAACATTTCATAGTCTATGAAAACTATAAAAGTAAAACCTCCGTTACATGCTAATTATCTCAGACGTTGAAGCCTCTATATACTATATCTTTTCTATAGTAAAAAAAACAACCTCTATTCTACTAATATTCAAATTCATTCTAAATCATTTGAATTATACTTACGTATAAATTGATATTTGATAAAATGCTCAAATAAATTACAACTATATTGTCTATTGATAATCTGCTGACTACATTATTGATGCGAGATCAGCACATATAGCTCAATTATCTATCGCCATGTCCTAGTGTACCTATATAAGAGATATTATATATTGAAAATTGTAAGTTTGATGTTTCTTACTTGATATTTTTTTTACCAGTTACCGATTATGTGAATCTCTTGTTTAACTCGCCTTTAATGCCTACTTGTGCTTTGTAGTAACGTAGACATATGCATGGTGAGTACGTAAATATTTGGTTAAGTATCAGTTTTCAGCGGTGGAGAGACATAAATGTATATTATATTCACTGTTTTTCTCGCGCGCGCGAATAATAAGAGCGGAACGAAAGGCGTCAGCTATGACTTATCCGGTCTTGTGTAGTTTTATTATTATACATTTATACCATATTATTATCATTTCGGTTTGGCGTTTCGCCTTTTCAGCCGTGTATACCATTAGGCACTGACTGACTGTTAACGTTGTTGTCGTGGACATTATGTCTATACAGTATTATTATAGGAAAACGGAGTATAATCTTTCGCTTATCCAAAACAGATTATGAAATTACCATAATACGCGTGGTATGTATATCTGCGCGCTCGAATTGCCGTAGAGCGTATTGGGTACACAATACTTACCTATACCTAACTACTAAAACATTTTTCCGGACCGCGGTGGTTGGTTGCGTGGTGGTTTTTTGAGTTCAGAAATTTATATTGCGTAAATTATCATCGTGGTAAACGGAGTTAGTAATTCATATTATATAGACGTGTAGTATGCGCTAACATTGTGGCTAGGTAACTAGTATAGTAATATTATAATAAGTAATATCTAATAAGTAATAACCGTGATACGTTGTCGACGAAATCAAAAAGTTTCAAACTTGTGTCGGCTTAACTATATAGTTTTGATTAGAAACCATATAACTAGTCGATTACAGTTTCATATTTAAATAATCGATTGGTATTAATTTTATTAGTACCTAATAATTTTATTCTTTGTTGTTCAATTTTAATTACTTTTTACGGCTTATCGATATTTTTAGTGATAAATATTGTCTATATACAAAACGTATTTCTGTTCATATTATATTATAATACTATAGTACGATTTTGTAATGTAGTTACTTAATACTTATTTGTAAACAGATCTAAAAAGTAAAATATGGTATAAGCACCTATGTTAGCTATCGAAGATGTATTAAAAACGATCAGACATACCTCATGAACAAAATTGATTTGAAAAAAATAATAATTAGTGAGTACTGGATACCGGTTTTGTATCTTATAAAACATCTACAGATATAATAATGATGCTCGATAGTTGATGGTTTGATATACACTAGAAACAAACGCCATCTCTCATATCTACATGAATTACTATATATAGGTAATATTTAGTTTTTTGTATGGTAAATTTACTGCAGTGGCGTAATTAAATAGTACATGTATACGTGGATAAGATACGTTTATATATTAGAGTGTTAGGGTGTAAGACCTACAGACTAAATTAATTAATATAATATATGCCGATATTTTACCTAATATTTCTATCGAAAATAACTATTATACTATACAATGTGATCAAATAATGAACTATCAAGTATAGGTATTAGGTATTATTTATTAATATTATTCAATGAAAAAATTGTACTCACCCTTCGTAATTATAGCTTCTCAAAAATAATAAAAGTAAATTATAAACATAATATTATATTGATTTTTAGGTGTAAAATAAGTGCTTACAGAAGAAAAAATAATAATTTGTTTAAAAACTTTATTATTGTTTTCTTTGTATGATATTCTGTATTTTTATGTAAGTACTAAATTAGGTGAATGAAAGTTAAATTCTGTTGAGGTAAATTATTTAATTTTAAACAATTTTTTTTTACATTTTTTAACAAAAATATTCAATTAAAAAGTATAAATTACGTAAACTAGTTATATTTACTAGGCTATGTTTATTGAGTCAAAAGTATATAAATTATACATAACTATTTGTTTAAACTAAAAACCATAATACTATGTCATTATGACATTATATTGACATTATATTGTATATTATAAACACAAAATAAAACGGTTATTGGTATCAATATATTTCATATAATTATACATGTTTTATTAAAGATGAATAATTAATAAAGATAATAGTGAGTACATATTTTATCAAAATATCATGTTTTTAACAATATCATGTTATATTAACAATTATAATTAAACTAATAATTAATTTATTGCGATTAATGTTCTAATCTATTTAAATAATATGCAGATTAGTATTTTTCTAAATTTTCTTATTATGTTTGATGACTGATGAGTCATGATATGGATTATACTAATATATGTTGTCATATATTATATATTTTCATTATTATAAGTTATGCGCTTATGCCACCCACATACTACCACATAAAAAAAAATAATATTTAATAGGTAAATCCGGATTCAATATTAATTTATTAAAATATACAACTTATTTTATTTCTCATTAAATCAGAAATCTTTTACTGTGAGATATTGTTCATTATATTTTTATGCTGAAATGTATTCATATAATATATTACAGTATAATGTGTCAATGTATTATATTTTCTCAAATAAATATATATATTATATATAATATATAATATGTATATATATTTGAATGGATTTTTATTCAAATAAAAAAAGTAATAATAATGTGTTATACGGGGTGTTATATTTGTTATAGTCGTGTCTAAAGTAAGAACTTACTATAGTAAATGTAATTTTCTTCGTGAAATATAAACTTTTATTAATATTATCCCGTATACAATATACTACAATATAAATGTAGTGTTTTAAAGTTTTCCAATAAATGTAGTGTTTATTATTAAAGTAATACCTATAATAGTAATGCCTATTATATTAGTCGTTATATGGCTGTTGGTAATATGAAATAGAATTTTAAATAGTTGATGTGGCTCGCATATGATACTTGTCATTAGGTCATAATGCATTTTTTTCGTCAACAACCCTGCCGATCATGCTATTGTCAAATTTATTTGGTAAATGGAACATGTATGCATAATAATACTAACGACGTGAAAAAAAATATTGTATGAAACCTGGTGATCATTACAATAGAATAGAATATGCTGTCAGTACACTGCACAATAATTATTAGTCATACAATAAAATATATAATAATATTATGTATACCAAGCATTCGATTAAAGAGACAGAATATTATTAATTTCTGTTTTATACAGCTGTAGATTACTCAGGTTATCCCTTTGGTGCAATTTAAAAAATGAATAAATATTTACTTATTTAAATTGTTAAATACGTTTGCGTCATTGGCGTCGCACCTTTTATTGTGTGGGTGCCATCAAATTTTCCGCATACGCTGTGTTTGCTAAGACTATTGACCAACCAGAAGTCAACAAGTTTAACTATAAGTCTAACTTCTAAGTCTTGTTGTAACATTATTCACGCGTCATGAGCATATTCGTAGAGCTTATAATAAATATATTTTTGTATTATGTTACGCGGTTTCGTCGAACGAATGAATTTTCTCTATCACCGATCCGTGTCATCATCATTCGGTACGTTCAGCAGCATCGGAGTTCGTTTTGGAGTTATTTATTAGTTCTTCGGTAGCGGCGACAGCAATACGAATAAAAAAAAAAATAAAGTACAGGAGAATCCGCCGTCGTCATATGACAAACAACAACAACAAAAACAACAATAATAATAATAATAATAATAATAATAATGATAATAGTAATAATAATCACGTTTTGTGCCTTACAAAATATTTTTTTGGCCACGTCCCGAACACAAGTATTCGTTATGGAGGAGAACACAGTTTTAATAACGAAATAATACGCGTGTATGTCCGTAGACTGTAGTATATGTATGAGTATATAATATTTGAAAGAGAGAAAAAGACCAATAACCGGAGGAGGAGGATTATTTCGACGGAACGCAGAGCACATGTCACGTTCACATCACGGCACATTATCGCGGAGACGGGTCGACGGCCAATTGACATGGCTACTAATCGAAAATATCGATCTACACACCTTCGCCGTCGTCCAAGTTATTATCATCATCATCATCATCATCATTATTATCATTGTTGTGGTGTACGTTGTTGTCGTCCTTGTTATATGAGTGCGTGTGTGTATTGTGTTCGGTATACAATTCTGCATCTTGTATATTATAATGTACAGTAGCGACGACGACGGCGGCGGCGGTGGCTGCTGCGGCGATTATAGAGGCGCCAAAATGTTATCGGAAAAAAAATTCATATTTATAATAATATAATAATATTACTACATTACCGTCGATCGTAGTCGTCGTCTGTACCAATGTAAACGCAATTCTAAGCATTTGGAACTCCGACCAGGACGGGCCGGGTTCGCTATTTGAGGCTGCATAATTTAATTGCATATATTATTACGCCCCTTGGATTAGGCATAGCATTGGCATCGTTCTTTGTTTATGCATAACATTGATACACTTAATACGTTGTCTGAACGAACCCAAACGAGGACAACAATAAAAACCACAGCTATATATATATCCAACACATGAACAGGTACACGCGATGTACCGGTCTAATTTTTTCTGTGCGTTGAAATTTGTCGCGTTTCATACTCGAACGCGTGGTTGTAAATATACGTGAAATTCGAGTAGATTTGACACATTCCAGAAATTATATTTGTTTTAATAAAATCCATTTGCTGGGAGAAGGTAATGCTGCGCCGTCATAGATACATTTTACGTGCAGGAAATTTAGACCAGGGTGACTCGCCGTAACGATCTTGTACTGACCAGTTAGGCGTTGTTCACTTATTTTCGTATATAAAACTAGTTGAATGAATAGAAAATTGTTCGTCTATAACGAAATTTATAAAATAAATCGGCACAAAACGAATTGAATTATGTACCTCATCCGTACGATATCTAGGTTTAGATCTGCTGTCTATATATATTTTATACTAACTTAATTTTGATTCACGCCTGTACTCGGTTTATTTTCTGAGTAGAGATTTTAGTCGAAATATGCTATTGAAATTACAATATAGGAACGTACAAACCTGTGTATTTTTTGTGTTGAGTCCTTTTATTAGGAGTTGTGGTCGTATAGTTCTCGTCTGCTCTGAAAGTTGCATAATTCATTTTATCATAATATATATCAAACGTGTTCAGTGGTGATCGTAAGTGTTGCATATAAGTAATAATATACTTTATGTCTAAATATTTAGTTGAAATAGGTGAAAATTGCAACAACGATTATCTTCTATCGAATATACAAAGTTATAGGCATTCTATAATATAAGAATGAAATTTATTACAACATATTATATATTTATTTATATAAAGATATTTTTTATTTATATGCAACTAAATCAAAGTCAATAATTCATTATTTGTCACTATGTTATTATTTATTATTAATTATTATTTGTTAATTGGATAGGTGAGTTTTGAATTATAATAAGTTGATTTGTACATTAAAATTAACAAGATATACCATTAACTCTCAAATCTAAAATTACAATCACAAAATAATGAGAACTTGATGAGAACTTAAAAATAGTTGTATAATCTAATTTTTTTTTTTAGTATAAAAATATTATACCTATATTATATGAACTATAAGTACTTAATGAGTTATTAATAATAATTAATTTTAATTTTACATATACATTTTTTATTTAATATTTTATAACATTTTTTAGTTAATAATTTATTAATGAACAATATTAATATAACTTGTGTAACGAATATAATTTTAAAATTGGACTTGCACAATAGTTTTTATTTTGTCCTTTTAAAAATTAATTTAATTACATGATTGTAAATATCATTAGGTTTAAATTGTATTAGTCTAAATCCTTGCACTTGCGTAATACAACAACTAACAAATTATGACCATGAAACTTTCAAACAAATATTTTTCTAACAGTATAAAATATAAAGATATATTGTTAGTCATTCATTATTTAATAATTAATAAGTTATATTTTTGGCCTTTGGGTACCATAATCGTCTATGGCTTTACTTTCCTTTTTGAACTTTTTGGTTACAATATAACTACTAGTTTAAGGCATTATACTATTATAATAAATAATTTATAATTCATAATATGTAAGGTATCTATTTTACCTATATATTAATTATTAATTCATTTTCTCATTTGATTGAAATAAATAGTTTTCATGGTAACCAATTATTAGAAGTCTTGTTAAGTTAATCGTACCTGTATAATAATGTATTCGACCAAAATACAAGAGTTATAAGTTTAACATTTTTATGAATTAAATACTAAACTATTTTTTACAATATGAATTGTGGTTTGAATTAATAATAAAATTAGAATCAAATTATTGTATGTCCATGAACTTGGATTAAATAATATAATAGTAGGTAGGTATCATATTTACACATATGTGATATGTGTGGTACTGTAGTTATGTTAAAATAATATGTCAATGTATTCATTTACAATTGAAATATGATAATAATGCATCGAGAATATTAATTTTAATAATAAATATGATACTAAAAAATATATTATTATTTTTGAATATAGTATTCATTTGAATCGAATGTCTCAAGTTTTATTTGATTCCCTGCTGCATAGTTATATAATGATGTTTATAGGCACCTATAGTTATTAAGTTTTGTGTTGAACTTATACTGATATTTGGTGAAGAGGGGATGCTTAAGTGCATTTCCCCGTAAAAAGTAACCAAAAAAATACCTAGAAAAGAGTACGATAACCGAAAAGTACTTAGATATCTTTCAAGACTTTACGTCTTCACCTTCATGTAGGAACCACTGTTCCAGACAAAAGTAGCGGTGGTTGCACAATGGACAAACGAAATTTTCGTCATATTCTTGTGCATATTTATATTTTTTCATTTACGAGTTGTACCAAAATCAAAACATGCATAATTATAAAATTTAAATAGTACATGTTTAAATCATTTCTTATTAAAAAGTAAGTTAGAAATTACTTTAAGGACTTTTTTTAATGTTGTAATATTACTAATGGATTAAAATATTAAATGGTATTTTTTTAAACGAATTTTTCTTGTTTATAGAACCTTTTAATCCATGGCCTACTACTTCTACTGATTACTGTCACATTATTTAAGTTATTATTGGTAATAATTATAAATTATATAGTTAGTGTAAAAATGTATTATCTAATTGTATTTAACATTATACCTGTCGCCTAGTCTTAAAAGTTTTGTTAAAAAAATTAATGGCTTAAGAACAGTTTACCCCCAACGACTTATTGTACGTTTTATCGGACATTACAAAACGTACAAAATAACGTACATTTTATAGAGTATCTACACTTTCCGTTTGTTACTTAGTCGTCCATCTCAGTTCTAACTGTATTTCAGTTGTTTCTGTTCAGTTTTTTTAGTGATTTTTGATGATATGGAAGAAGCACTGTTCTGGTTTTTTACTATAATATCCCTAGTACGGATGCATCAGCTTATGAGGAAAAAAAGGAAAATAGAAGAAAGTTGTCAAGGAAATGGCTTTTATAAAGAAGTCAGTACTCCCATATAAATTTACTGAAAGAATTGAGTATTAATGATAATCACGACTGGCGCAATTATTTGCGCATGGACGTTACCACTTAATAGATTTTTGGAACTATATAGTAACGCCATACATAAAGAAAGATGACACTTGTATAAGAAAATCTATTTCACCGTACGAAAGACTTCGTACAGGGAGAAGCTATATAAAGACTTGGAGTTCACAACCATTGTATCTAAGCAATACTTATTCATAAACATCGACTATAAATACGTCCCTAAATCTTATATATTTTCAGTTATATTTCCCTACTCAAGGGTGTCGGAGCTGATGCGTTATTAGTACAAAAACATGTCTTACAGGAAAAACGCTCACTATCTGAAGAATAGTCAAATATCTTTATTTATTTTTTATTTTGAAAAAAGAGCACATTTTGTAGGCATGATCAAAGGCTGATTTTCAAAATTATAATTATAGAAGCTAAAATATAAATTGAAAATGTTATAGAATTGCAGAAAATTTGAAAAACCGGCTCCGGCACCTTTAAATTTATTCAAACACTATTTCGTATGTTAGTTATACTTAGAGCGTAAATTATTTAAGCTATGTAATTTATTAATGATTAACATGATTATAATATACTACATTAATACAAAACAATTATATGTTTACTTTTTAGAATCATTTGAAGTGAATTAATTTTGTCTATCGTATTTTTGTATAGATTAATCTAATATTCCAATTAAATTGAGATTTAGATTAAACAATTATAATTTATTGTTATTTGTAATAAAACACTAATGACGTTAGACCTTATGTTTTAAATTTAACGATGTTTTTGATTAAAAAAAGTCAATGAATATTAATGGTTTTCTGTCGGCCTACACTCTATTTATGGTCTGACTGAAGTGAATACAGCGAAACGATTTTCAACTAAATCCGTGACCTTCCGTAAGTGTGATTTATCTATTGAAGTGGCAAACTCTGGTGAAATAATTAAATTTATCATTTGTCATTTTCGCTTATACACTTAGATAGGTACTTGTTTTTCTTAATGGAATTTATTGTCGTCTATTGTTAGTTCATACCTCACTGATTACCATAATAATATTGAACTGTTGCTATTATTTTAAACGATAATTGGTTATAGGTAGGTATAGGTACGTAATGATTATAATATATTTTAGACAATAATAATATGGTTTAATATTTATACGATAGTGTGATGTACACAAAAATATATATATTATTGTTGTTCTGTTCGGTCTCGTGAGGCATAAATACACGACGGACAGAGAATCTAATTACTATCGATGGTATGCTGATTGCTGTGTATGTGCAGTTTACTAGTAGGTTAATAATATCGTATAACTTATAACGTATGCAGATCCTATATATGGGACAGCGAATAGATTAGTTGACGATACGTGTTCGCAATATTGCAGTAAAACGTCAGATTCTGACGACGCGCATGATATACACGCAACACACGATACACATCAATCTCGCGATCGCCGATCTATGTATAGGTACTTACCCGCGTATATTATATATTGTGACGTAAAAGATTTACTTTTAAAGACTGTCATTCGTGAAAAAAAAAACGATACGCAATTTTTCACGTTTACTTGCGAGAACTGTCGTCGCTCGAAAGCCGCACTTGTTGCGTTTTAATCTTTACGTGTACACATCTGCAGTACACATATATTATATTATTATTATATGGAGTCGGTGCAGATGAAAATTGCGTAAATGCGTTACACGGATAAGTCGGAGTGTGTTATTTGTTTTTTTTTCACATTTACATCGTTCTCTATGGTCAGGGACGTGATTGACTTGTGTGCATCTATATTGAGGTATAGATACACATAATACGTCATATTATTTTCCTTATAAAGTTCACACACACACACACGACTTGGTGGCGCGGGTAGATAATGTGTGCACTGTGCATATAATATATATATAGTATACGCGAATATGGTGCACGACAAGCCGCGCCGTTACCCGAGAAATATGTGTGACAGTGCGAACGACATCCTCGTCTGGTGGCCTCGAAACGAAACCGGTTGTGCCGTATATGTGACCCGGCGAGCGCTCGCTTGCTCGCTCGCTCGCCGGCTCGAGCTCGCGAGTTGGCCGGCGCGGTAACGGTAGTGCTGCTCCGTTACCGGTCCATGCAAATATCCCTCGCGCATTTTCTCCCACCCACTCATCGGTATAGCCACTGTTTTCACGCCATATGTCCGTATAGTGGCGTATACATAATATTATTATACGAATTTTGTAAGACTATCGATTTTTTTACTTTTTATTTTTCGATTATACGATTCTCGTCATCGTGTGCGCACACACACGAACAGTCTTAATGCAATATTATGGTGTTCTACACACATCAGCAGGCGTATACGTAAATAATGCACCACACCTTCATTATTAGTTATACATATTATACGGCAGGACTCATAACGCACCGAAAATAATCAAAATAAGCGGTTATAAATCACTCGATAAATTAATTTTAAGCTTCCAAAAAACATTAACAAAAGAAAAAAATGGCAATTCAACGACCACTCCTCACCTCAAACTCCAAAAAAATTATTATGCGGTCTCCTTTCGTAAAACGTGACATAAATATCTTTAGCATTCTGTCTAGCTTTTATGTCAAGCCAAACATTTAAGCAGATGCCTTTAAGTCCCAGATAGTCCAGTACTGGATAGGCTGGATTTTTTATATGGATTATAGGTTGGCACTTAATAGCGTACACATTATTATAAAGACAATAATATTATACCGTAACGTATCGGACGGCAAGCAATACCGAATACGTATTTTATATTATACCTACAATAATGTGTGTACAGTGGAACAATGAGGGCGAAAAACGATCTAGTACCGGAACGTCGCGAATTATATGCGTGATCGCGGATGTATTATATTATATTGTTATGGAAGGTGGAACAACGCACTAAATGTGCGACGGAGGTGACCGATTTTTCTGGTTTAAACGCCGACACGACGATAATAAATAATATAATAACTGCAATAATAATAAACAATATTTGGCATTGTACTTCTGTCGAGTCGTGTCGCCGCGCACCACTACCGCCACCGCCACCTGTAGTCATCATCACCACCGTCGGACGAACGGGTGCGAGAAATCGTAAATATTTTTTCGGCTTCCACTGCTATTATATTATTACTATTAGGTATAATATAGTACATGTGCTTCACAGTGCAACGCCGCCGCCACCACTGGACCGCGGAATGCGGGTCAAACCGTTCGACGTGTTTCCGTCATTCCTACAACCGATTATTAGCATTTATTATTATTATTATTATTACGAGCCGCAGTCCGCTGCGAGACGGCTCCGTGTGCGTATATAATATTATACATTTACACGCAGCGTATATTATATTACTATATTATAATATTATATTTAGTCGGTAATATTATTATAATCGTTATTATTAAGGACTCGGCCGGAGAGACGCGCACACTTCCCCAGTTCCCCGGGTGTATTATATTATTATTATTATTAAGATGCGCGTAATGTGGATTTGTATGCAGACGAAACGGCATTTTTCTGGAGTCGTTTATCGTCATATAGGTACCGCGTGCGCCCGCTGGTGATGGTAGGTAAACATAATAATAATATTATATTTCGCCGGGGGGGCCGGTGCTGCTGCTCCATAGGAGTCGCGTCTCCCGCGCTAGAAACAGCGGTAATCTTCACGTCAGCGGCCGGACTACCGCCCCGGACACCCTCCTTCCCAGCAGCGATCACAATTCGTTGTCCTGCAGCGCGAGCGCGCGCGCGCGTAAATTATCATCGGTAATATCCACGTGAAATGGTAATTTTTTTTCGGCGATTTGCGCGTAAATCACGCGGCGAGCGAGAGAGACTAAATGCCCCGTGAAACTACGCGCTCGTAAATATAGATAGAATAATAATATATATTAGTAGTAGGTACCGGATAATATTATTTTTATGTTCGCTTCTCTTTGTAAACGACTGCATCGTAATAATAATAATATAATATATACACACCGCACGTCACAGCGACGATGATAATGTGCTACGAACCATATTTATTAGGTATAGGCACAACAAGTCGATGATAATTTGTGAGTACTGTTTTTAAATGATTTCATCTCTGCAGTGCTATATTATTATTTAATAATTTACAATACTGAGCAAATATGTTATCTGCAGCCGATACTAATAAATAATTAATATATAATAAAAAGTAATATGTCCAATCGTTATCCTGGGATGACGAGGTCAAGGAAGCGTTCATGTGGGTTAAAGTTTCTGAACTTTCAACGACTAATAATGAATTGTCTTGTAGGTACCTGCCGGTTATACTATATTATAATATCAGTATGTCAATATATTATATCAGCTATCACGATAATCATTGAATCATGATTTCATATTTCACTACAATAGATACCACATTGGAGTGAAATGTATTTATTAAATAATCTACCTTTATGCATTAACCAAAAGATTGTAGTACTGAAAGGATGAAACGTATATTTTATATAAAAATATATTAAATCTTATATTTTTACGTCTTGCGCTTCAGTTTTAAAGTCGCGGCTATGATTATTTTTTTCAAATATTTATTCATACAATACATCATGTATTTACTTATTTAATCTATATACTTTACACTACGACGCTGTCCTGTTATTTATAAGTTATTATAACTATATGCATACAGTATACTTAATATAATATAAGGTACCGACGGTTAAACGTAATATCTGAGTCCTGCACACTTGCACAGGTATATTTATTATATTCATTGGAAATATTACATTTCACGTTACATCATGTTATGATTATTTTAATGACTTGTTGTGATGGGTCTTTGGACTTCACGATTTTGCTATTCAAACAAACGGTACATATTCTGAAAAGTAAAAAACATCCATCTCTGAGCCAAACACGCATTGATTTATAGCGCACTCATGTGTACGTATCTTAAATATTCATAATTTGTGGCGTATGGCAGTAATGGCACAGACGAAACGTACGGTGTTCATCGCTGACCGATTTGTTTAACGATTCTGATTTTTAAGTATGGGCCCCGCCATGTCGTTCGTTCGTGAGCGGTGCAGGTATTATTATTGTATATATATCTATAGGTAATAACGGAAATAAATTCGTGCAGTTATTTCTTTGCGATATTGGTGGGAGAACCGGAACCCCCGGTAAGTCATATTATTATTATAATACATATAATATAGACTACCTATAGTCATACTGATATGGATACATAAGACGACTCGCGGTTGCGAGCAATGTCGGCCCGTAAGTATTTATAACTTTTGTCACCCCCCGGCGAAACAATATAATGCCTCTTGCATGTATCTCGTATGTAGATTCTTCAAAATGTCCTAAATGTTTATCGTTTAAATAGTCGTTATCATACTTTCCCGATCAAATTATGAAAAAAATGTTAAATAATTATGTTTTACTCAATACTTGGCTGTCCCCACAAAGGCATGTGCTCACTCTAGCCCCTAATATAAGAACCGACACTGGTGGGTTATAATATATTATTGTATTTATATTTTGCGTATATTATAGCAAATACACCGCGGCCGTATCATTTCCTCGGTCGACTGTCGTTGCATTTTTATACAGCTTTTTCGATGCTCCTTTATTCCTCTATTATGTATTATTATGTCCTAGTCCGACGGTGGTATTTAAATTGTCGTTACCAACGCCGCCCTGTGACAAGAACTGACCGTCAGCGTTCGGGATCCGTAAAAAATTACCGCGTTGAGTAAAGGTCAACTATTAATACGCGTATAACAGTGTTTGTCTCACTGTACCTGCAGTATTGAATTATCGCGTCTCCCCTCACACTCACACAATTTGTGTATTAAATTCGAATAACGTAACTTATAATATAGCGCTTGGTCATTGGCGAAAAAAACTTGTTTTCAACTCCGTGATGGTGTGTTTGTCGGTTGAAAATGAATAGCTATGGCACAAGGAGTATAGATTGATTGTATACCAATATCAAATGAAATTTATTCTTCGTATACCTATATATATATATATATATACACACGTGAAGGACGATTTGTTATGTATGTATACCTCCTACATGTACGTATATATTATATTATTATATATGTATCTAAACAACTTGTGTATAGGAAAATATACTTTTTCCTATATTTACTGAAATTTTTTTCTTTAGAATTCTGAACGTTATCATTAACTTTTTGTACACATTTTATATCCCGTTAGGTTTTTTTTACCTTCTACGGAGAATGATCGATGTATGACGAACAAAATTAGAAACAATGAACGCAGGTCAGTATGTAATATAAAGACAAAATAGCGGAATATGAGTGTCAGTTTGTCACACGTAAGATATGCGTATTGTAAGTACGATGATCGATGTGTATGCAGCAATTTTGAAAAATAATACTAGCTTATTCGTTTTAATGTGGTTACACGAGTTTATATTATATATGTATAAAAAAATAATGACCGAGTCAATATTTAATACCTAGAATCGAAGACGCGACTGTATATAACGTCTATTTTTTTGCTATAGTCATATATTTATGGATGATATGTGTTTATAAAAATCATCTCGATCGTAATTAATGTTTTCGAAAACGTGCTTATTTCTGTGTTCGTCGCACATTTTGATAGTCATCCATATTAAGTAATCGAATTCGATGACTGAAAAAATAAGCAATTCAACCGTTACAAATTATATTTTACTCATCATATAGGTATATTAAATAAAAAGAATATAATATAAACAAATACAATTTAATGTAAAAACTCATTTAATAATGACTGCGAGGTTAATGTTCTGCAAAGTTGTAATTCAAGTATACTGCAGTATGTATGTTACAAAATAAACAGTTTAAATAGAATTTCTTTCAATACCTAGTTTATTTAATTTAAATTATTTACATATTAAAACATCGTTATTATAAAAGTCATTGGGAAAATCAAAAAAGGATCATTGGAAAGATGATTGATGACGTGTTAGATACGATGTAGCTATAATAATGTAATATTAATTATTATAATATATAGGGATTATGTATCTACTGTACATATATTATGTATTATATGTTTTTATAGCCATTAGAACATTCTAAGTCATTCTATGTTGTCTATGTATATTGTATACAGTTGAAAACTGAAATAAAACATATTATTATACATATATATATATAAACTATAGATATTTATTGCATTTTTATGTTTGTGCGCGTGTAATGTATAAAAAGCTAATACAAAAATGTATAATGTAAAATGTTGGTATAGGTACCTATTGATAAATTAAAATTGATAAAAATAAATATACAACACATGTGACCACGATCTTAGAAGATATCTCCTTCTAGATATCGTCTAAAACCGTGCATGTGACTATTAAAATGATGGGCACGCTATCTAATTAACTTTAAGTATATCAAATATGTAAATTATGGCATCATATATAAATAATTTTATATATAATTTTACATTTTATAATAATTTTACTTACTAATAAACGCTGCCAATCGGTAACCGAATCAGTTGAATGGATATATAATTATTAGGTGTAGGTGGATTTTGACGAAAAAGAGAAAACAAATATAACGATGTACCTATTTATGTTATAATGTATCCATTATGTGTATATAAATACTTTAAACTTAAATAATTTGTACTGTAAAATGCACATATAGGTACTTGATATTATGCTTGTGGAATTGAACGAAAAGTTCAAATCAGAGACTCGGGTTAGATTTAAACAATATGAATAAAAAGTCTTAAAAAAAATGTATGGCATAAAACTATAAGAATTCAATATTCTACAATTTAAATATTTTTGTTTTATAAGTATGTATTTTAGGTAGAATTTTAAATATGCGTCAAAGCATAAGTATATTGTGAACTTCAATAATAATAATGATACTTTATAATATAGTAAATAGGATTGGTTGCTACTGAATGAAAAACTAGAAATTATCCCTACTTCGAAGTTTTTTATTTTATTTTTATTGATCATAATTATGACTTTTATACTAACGATTAAGTTGATGCATTTGAATGTATTTTTGTGGGCTATTATATTAATTATTGACAAGTAAATTTATATAGTAGACAAGTAAAGACATATTTAAAGTTTACATGCATATTTTTGCATATTTTGTGATTTATTAGTTTTAAGGATTTATTTTTTAATTAACATTTTTTAAAGCATATTTGGTGATTAATGACCTAATATCATTTGAAAATTTGTAAATAAAATATATACATGCAATTTGTGAGATCTCAGTTTTAACTACTTATACAATTGTATCGTGTTTTATCTTAAATTATAATATTATATAGTACACAGTACCTATACATATTATAATACCTACAGTGTATTTTATTTATGTTAATGTTGCACCTTGTTAATAATATTGACTAACTTATAAATAATACATTTTTATATAAAAAAACCCGAGAATTAACTTATCAAACAAAAAAAAAAAACAAACTAAAAAATGTTTATCAATTAAATTCTAAAATTTAACAACTAGATACATCAGGAAAAAAAATCAAATTTAGTCTAACAGTTGTTGTAAGTTTTAATGTTAGTTTAACATAGTTAAAAGTTTTGTGCGCTTGTGCTGTTATAGGCTAATACCACACGATTCATACAAAGGGGCTTCTTCCCTTACCGCATAAGATTCCGCGAGTAACCTGATGTTGTCTAATGCCTTGTATAATATGCATAGTCGATTTAATACAACTTTTTTTTCTGTAGTTAGAATATATTTAATACAAATATACAATGTTAATATGTACAATGTACTTACTTAGATAATATATAGAATATTATACTTATTATAGATATGTAAAACGTCTTAACACAGAATTCAACGAATTATGGACTAAGATCTATTGATTTGGATTGTTAGTCCTATCATATTTTATTTAATATTTTTTTAGTTTTTAAATATATTTGTAACTAAAAATAATCATTGTTCGTATTATGTGTCGACGTGGTACTTAGTTATTACTTAATTAATGTTATCATATTTATTAAATGTTGTCTTAAGCTCTATAATTATTATTATTATACTGCGGAAACGTGAATTAAACTATTTTTTTTCTGATGCCTGACGTATTTTTTAAACAGGTGAACTGTTATTATATTAGTCGGATTATAATATTGTGTTTGTTGTGTTTAATCTTGTTAAACTGATTTAATCCTTTATCTATGACTACTACATGTCTACATCGTTTTTCTACGGTAAACCATTCTAAATTTAATAATACATTAAATACATTAGGTACGTCTTTGTATAAAGTATAATTTAACTAACATAATTCTATGTTTCTCAATGAGAGTGAACATAAATATTTTATTCGGCACAATTAGAAAAAAACATTCATCAATGTTAATAATATAATTGATAAATATTACAATGTTACATAAACATATTATAATGTATACCAATAAGTATTTAATTATTTATTACTGGCAGAATTCATATTTGGATACCGATATAATAATATTGTAATAGGCTTAACTACCTATTTATTATTTTGTAAAAAAAAATTTTAAAGTAACACATGGCCCAAAGGCGTCTTAAATTATGCAACGTTTCTCAGGAAACTATATTTGCATTGAAAATGTATTATAATAAGCCGCCTCACTACGATATGCAGTTATGCGTCGTGCGATATTGTATACCCGTTGGCGACCCGATAGATCATGACATGTTACCTATTATGTTACCTCAGTTTTATTCGATTCCTTCAATAACTGAAAAATTAAAATCATTGTATTGCAACCAAAGTCTGTATGCCTATATGCCCAAATTTACCTACTTTACCGACGAGCTTGAATCGTGTCGTCGATCAAATCATTCAAATCGTCTACGATTGTGTGTTTATATGCCGCCGAATCGGACTCTTAATATAATTACGTCGATGGAAACCCAACTTTAATATTAACAATTTATTATTAGTAAAAGAATATATTTTAATATAGACATTCGTTTTTCGTCGGTCTTTGAACGACACGTCATAACGCCATATCCATCACGCGTCGACTTGGGCACGATGTAATTTTTGAGGAAACGGATCGACTTCGTATAATTTTCCATCGAATAATCTTACAGCATTGGGCCATCGCTCTGCAGGAGAATACCGAACGCGACGCGTTATTGCTCTTATTCGTGTATAACGGGATAATGTCCGCGTATACGCTAAATCGTTCGTTTTTCCGAGTGTTTATATTGTATAATGTACAGTAATAATACACAATTGGGAAATTCAAATTTTATACTTATGCACGCATATTATTTTATTGTTGTTTTGACAAGGATGCCTCGAAAAACGATGACGACGGTACACACGCGGAATCCGTTTTTCTTCGATAGTTTTGTATTTTTTTTCCTTTTCCATTCCTTATTTCTCGTACCATTATTACAATTATTATTATTATTATTATTATTACACGTATAATACGTATACATAGACCTACGGGGCTTCACGTTCTATACCTACGTCCCACCTATTGGCGAACACCCGAAAACCCATTGCACCGGAACGGAACGGTAGCACTGACAGGGTTTCTCATTTTGTCGTCAACAAGGTCAACTACACGGCAACAACAACATATATATATATATATATATATATTTATGTTATAAGTAATACATGTCCGATCGCATTGAACTCTTACACACGCACACATTTAATAATGTATATATATATATAATATACAGTGTACACGCGCACACACACACATCGCATGTCATTCGTATAAATATATAATGTGTTCTCCACGAGTTTATGATGTATTATTATATTATATTATATATTGTTGTTATTTTTATTATTTATTGCGTTCACCGTTTCACGTATAAAAGCTATTATTTTTATTTTTTTTTTACATAACTTTTTTCCAGGTGGAAATCGACTTCCGGATTTGACAATGACGAATATAACGACTAATGCGTTCAGTCGGTATACATTCACAGTTCACACTCGGGTTTTTCGTTTTTAAATTGGATTTTGCTTTTCTCGTACTCGCGCTCCGTCCTTTATAATATTAGTATCCTCTATTATATTAGTAAACCTACAGTGTTCGCCGTCATCGTTATGACTTAACAACATGTGTCACGATACAGCGAAGTCGTTGCGAAGACCGCGAACCCGATAAAAAATAATAATAATAATAATCAACTGGTAAATGGTTTGTTGTCAGAAACGAGGCTATGTTATAAAATGTGTTGCATATATCTATTATTATATCTATTCTGTGCATATATAGGCACAGCTAGATTGGTTTTAAACGGGCCGTTTAATATAATTTCACGGGCACGCCGGCCCAAGGAAAATGTGAATATTTTCTTTTTTCCGTGCTTTTTCTTAAAAATTCGGAAACGAGGTCGGTTGTTGTCGCAAATAATAGAACGACCTGTGTAAGCAGTCTTCACTATATACGAATATTATTGTATACATTTCAATATTTGTACGTTTCTCATTAAGTTCGACCACATAATACACTCGTTCAAAATACAACACCTAATTTGTACATACATCAACATCATTATTTCTACAGTTATATATATTAGTATAGGTACCTCTACTGATATAGGTATTATTTTTGTTTTTGGTGATACGATCTCCGTAATGCATTGCGTTCCCGCGTGTAAGAACTGGTTTTAAGGTTTGACGGCACAGGTCTAAGTTCGTAATGACCCGAGTCGCACCGAATAATTTGAATTAAGTCGGATATTGAATAAACTAAAATACAGTTTTGACATTACTTTTGGTTCATTATAGTTTTAAAAAGCGAAAGTTAATGTAATAGTATAATCATTATACGCCATTATTATCGTGTTATAAAAAAAAACAAAACAATTTCTCACATTAGTTTCGAAAATTATGACAAATCGTATTTAGAGTATCTATTAAAATATGAAATGTATACAAATAATAAAATTATGTAGAACAATATTTTGGTGTTTTCTAAAAATTATTTTCTATTTCTTAATGATACTCGCATAATATTTTGAACTGATGATGTGTTCCATAAAGTAGGTACCTATAACTCACATTGGAATATATTATTTATAACTGTAGTTAAATTATTATTATTAATTATTATCATGGTGTATTATACTATATTTATATATATTTTAGATACAGATTTTAATACGGGAGTTATTCCGTATCTTCTAAATAATGTTTGTGTTTATTTAATAATATTTTATAAGTCAATTTAAACGGAGATTTGTAGATTATATTTCTATATTATCATTTATTTTCTTTATTATAATATTACCTACCTATATCTCGAGCTATAGATATAAACTAGCATAGATATTTTTTTTTTTTTTACAGTTTCATGTTGTTATTGACATGATCTTATATAATTAGTTATACACGTTACGAAACATTGTTTGGATTAGGTGCATTTAATTTGTAGGCATGAAAATGATCTATCTATAAGTACTTATGCTAATTGAATGCAATAAAATAAGTACGTATATAGTTGTTCATATATTCAAGAATATCACTTCATTAATGCCAAGCTTGTGTAAACTTTTAAGTGTATAGTTAGATAATTTAGTAAATGATGCACTGCTTTTATTATGACGTAGAAAAAGAACCACTTAGCCGTGGAAATGTCGTATATTATATACTTATTCATTATGTAATGCATCTGATTAAGGGTTTATTAAAAGATTAATATTTACCTATATATGTTAATAGTGGTCGCATAATGAATTAACAGAGAAAGCGAAAAAAATGCACATGAGGATATATATTCCCCGATTTAATATACTTTTTTATAGGAATTATAGAATAATAAATATTATAAAAATAACTGTAATAGCTTGTTTTAAGGTTATTTTAATTTTATTAAGAGCTGCTTTTTAAATTTATACTGCTTATACATAATATTATAGCCAATTTTAAAGAAATGTCAAGAAATATTAAAATTAAAAGTCTTAAGCACCTATGTGTAAAATATAAATACTAATTTAAAGTAGCTTATAAGACGTGGTCACATGTCATTGTTGCGAGATTATAATATAGAAAAATGGTATCGTGCGAAACAGAACCAGCCATAGTTTAGAAACCAAATTAATATACAATAAAGAAGACTACAATATTTAATGTGTCGTACTCTTTGGTATTAATAGTATTAGGAACCTTAAAAAAAATGTATTACCTATTGATTTAAAACCAGTTATTTTTATGTTTTTTAAACTTGAGAAATTAATTTACATTAATTGCATATATCACATTAATTGCAATGCTACGACACACCAAATATTGTCTTATGTATCATATAGGTAATAGCCAATAGGTATATACATTTGGTTTCTCAACCATTATAACTGTAGCTGGAGTGGTTCTTTTTTGCGTCCAACTGTTTTTGCAAACAATTTATGGGCGTGTTTCATCCTTTTATAAAAAATGAATTAACGTCTCTAATATAATAAATTCATTTAAGTACCGTATTGTTTTTACGGTTTATTTTTGAGATACTTATTTCATTTTTTAAATATTAAATGGTCTAAAATTAAATCAAACGGTTACCAATAATGAATTGCAATATCTAAAAATGTAATCCTATTATGACTGTCGAAAATCCTTTCTAAAGCAGGTATTTCGTATTACACAAAGAAAATATTTTTTTTTTTCTAAGATAATTGTACTAATCTGTCTAACCGCACATCGGCTAGATTTAAATTTTTAATCATCTGCATTAAATCAAGCCTAATACCTATAAAATGTACCATAAGATGTTTCATTGGATAGAATGTATGATGCAAATAAAATAAAATAAATGGTGTTTTTTAAATACCGATATTTTAACAACTACTGTTGAATAGACGAAACTCTGAAAATACTTCATCAACACGAAGATTAGGTTAGGTACATTTTTTGGTGACTTGGTAAAATATATTATAACGTTATTTAGTAACATTTTGATCGTGTGATTTGTAACCATTTTGAACAGTATTATGTAAAAAAAATTCACTGCACTCTGCATGTACGTGTACCTATATTCTACACAACGATTAGGTAAAATATACTTAAAATGAGATTTATAAAGTCTAACTATATTTACTACGCGCAGTAGATGATGGGAGCGATGAATTTGCATTACAGTATCTAATATTTGCTGCTGGTCAAGACGTCGTAATATTAGGTTGTGCTATACATCAATATGGGTACGTTTGTATTATGTGTCATACGTGTAATTATTTCGGTGCGTATATTGAAAAAAAAGAGAAATGAGCAGCTCGTGATCGCAGTGCGCTGCAGTTGACGGACTGTTTATACGTATATATTATAAATTATACTATGTAATATGTATATACTATATATGAACACGAACAGCTGAATCCAATTAATCAAGACACTGCGCGAGGTCTTATACTTCGGTATATATATAAATATTATATGCGTGCGCGCGGCAAATAAAACCCCATCATATACATATTATATAGGAACGTTCACGTTTTTACACCCACTGAATGTGTTAATGTGTTAACTGTGGTAATTTATTAATTTTTTTCAATATAAAGAACTACATAATATGACGTTCCTACATCATAATAATATAATACAAGTGGTCTGAAGAAAAAAAATAATCGTTTAATTCATATATCACCCGAAGTATAATAATATAATATTATGTACATGTACCTGCGCCTCAGTGTGCATGGTCTCGATGGTGTGAATAAAAAGTCGTCTAGATGATAATTATAATAACGGTGTGTTAATAAAAAAAAAAAAAAAATACAAATAAAAAAAAATAGTATAGAACGTGCATGTAAACGGCGTGCATTTATACTGTATACAAGTATGTATTATATGTGTATATCCACCCGTAGCACTGGTTGACTGTGTACGGTATATACAAGGTCGTCGATTCGATGGCCCTCGAGGTAGCAAACGAAATTTATCGAGTGGTCTTATACGTCGTGGTATACATATAAATATTTTGTACCTATATACCTACATTATATATAGGGCCACCGTGTCGAGTGTCCCGAAGCGAATGACATGTAAGCGTCATGTGCAGGGTATATCTACCTCCTATTGGTACTCTATATCTCCGTGTATGGAATGACCTGGAAAAAAAATAATTCAGAAGTGCGTAAATATATTATAGACAATGCATGGTGCGTTTCGTATATTATTATGTATGCACACGCGGAATAGAGAAAGGCTTTGGACTTGGTGTAATGAGTTTTTGTTGTCTGCATTTAAGCGCACAGCAACTGGCTACATAATAGTATACCTGATATATAGGCACCTTTACTGCTATGGTAATGCGCGATGTATTCAGTAGCCCTGTTGGATGGGTTTTATATGCACATAATACAGGGTGATTAACTAAGGTAGTCTCCTCACTCCCGTTTTTCCTTTGATAATTCACTTAACTATTCAAAATATGATTTTTGCAAAATGTTGTACACTCTAGGACGATATTTTTAAATACTTGGATTTTTCATGCCCTAAAAGGAGTGTCTTGTATCGAGACTTTTTTATCTATGTCAATAAATAATTATTTTATTATTAATATTAAAATTTTAACAAATGTTCGTATTTTTTCCACTGATTATTTTAAAAAGTACTGAGAAATTTCTACTTTTGACTCCCAAAGTAAAAATTAGTACAAATTTGCTACCAAAATTCTCCCGTGATATAGATGATAGGCGCTTTTTTTACTAGAAAAATGTGTCTTTAGACAGACAAAATAATAAAAAACACACATTGTAAAATCAATACATATTTAATATTTATATTGCTCAGAATCTAAAAGAAGTTTTGTATCGTTATACAGTATTTTCATTAAATTATGCAAAAATAGTGTAGAATAGTATTTAAACATATACCCTTATCAGTTATCTGTATTAAAAATTAAATTACAAAAATAAAAATTTAAATAAAAAGCATAGGTGAATTACCTTGTAGTTTGTAAAACATTGTTGTGTACATATCTTGTTTGGTATCGACGCCGAATTGTTTAATTATGAAGCGAATATTATACTATTATAATATTATAGTATTTTATAGTACTACCTATTAGTGTTTTTATATGGTATCTTCACACTTTGAAAATGATATCTTGCGATAAAAATTACATATATAGTTGTTTGTTATCAATATTATTATAACCATATCTGTACCTATGCATATAGAACGCGTAGTACACAGGGCGGGCCACAATGGTTTTCTGTTTTCTTCTCAGTGTTGATTTCATCCAAATTTGTAGATTCTGCGTATTAATGTCTGTTGTTATAATATAATATATTACATACGTAATATATATCATTATGTCGCGTTTCATTTAGAGATTACAAATTGAAATTTCAACTATGTAATAAATTGATAATATATGGTCGTATTATGTGTTTACAGGTGATCCGATGATGTCGTCCATGAAACCGGCTCCACTGCAGTTTGTCAAGCTGGCACCGTCCGATCTCTATCGTTCGGCACAAGACCAGCTGAACAAAACGGCTGCAGTGGTCGTCAAGCCAAAACCAAAAGAATTTGATGCCGAATGGCAATCGGTGAGCAACAGTTATAAATTATAATATTAATTCATTAAAATATATATGTACCTAATAATATAAACTGTTCGCAAAATATAATTTACTGCAGATTGCTACCTTCAAAAGTGATAAAAATAAAAATAAATTGTCTCGAAACTCGTTAGATATTCAATGCATATAGGTACTTTATTACTTTAATAATTTAATAATATATTATTTAGGTATTAATGAGATTTTAACAATTTCAGTTAATATATAATTTATATTATGTACTTATTAGTTTTATTTAACTCGATCGTTGTTGAAATTATACGATTTTATTCTTAAAGTAAACATATCAAACAAAAATCAAGATATCTGGTTGTTCGTAAAGCAAATAAACATTTGGATAAAATTGGCTTTTTAAAAAAAATGTGTAAAATATTCGAGATTTATAAAGTCAAATGATTCTAAAATAATGATTTAATTTATTTCTGTATTATAATAATATGTTCGTTGGAATAAGTACGTATGTTGTAAGTAGCCTAAATCGCCCTAATTTGTTATGGAATGATTGGTAATACCTATTGTATGTATTATATTTGTAACTCTATTAACATTTTTTTTATATTATCAAAGCGATAGAATCAGTATTCAGTAGATTTGCGGTATAATAATAGCGGTAATATGACAACTAGTTTTGTAATAATTATCGATGCGCGAATCGTAACGGATGTCGGGATGTATACCTATATTATGTACCTAGTGTGTATAAATATAATGATAAACTGATATTATGTTCGTTCGCAGGACTTGGACAATTGGAAAAGTAACAGGAGAAAACAACAAGAACACATTATCGAGCGACTGGTAGAGGTGAAGAAATTTGAAACGGATAGGTTGGATGATGGGTTCCGGAAAAGGAGCAAAACGTTTAACGAGATGATACAAGAAAGGTAAGGGTAGCCATAACTGGTCACATCATTTCACAGGTATATACGACACTTTTGATCGTAGCAATGTCATACTTCCCATTCAGTTTTTCAAAGGATTTTACTTTTAATACATGACGTATACAAATAAAATGCATTTGTATGAAGAAAAATAATGTTTTTGAATATCGTCAAATTAATTCTATTGACATTCGCAAAATAATATTGTGTGTTCCTACATAATACATTAATACGCGTATAATATACGCAATCATATAGGTATACATAGTATTTCATAAAAAATATATATGTTAGATATTATTTATTATTCATATACCTCTGCAGTATTCGTCCTAAATGTATTGATATTTTCGTTTCGTAATATTTTCTACCTGCTGTAATCGAAAAGTCACCACCATATTATAAATAGGTATAGCATTCAATATCCTTAGAATTTAAAATGAGGATATGATTGAATCATTAAAAAAATAAAAAAAAAAATAACAATCAATAATGCAATAAAAAAATTTAAAATAATTGTATGCGAAATGTATAAAAACGTATCCTTCGAAAATAAGTTTTATGCTCTTAAACCATATAAATGTATACAGTAACGTGCATTATTTCATAATTTTGCTTTGTTTAATATTAAATGTCCTAACCGCAGTGAAAGTATTTTAAAATTGCCTTGTTGGTTTATTTATCTTTGATGACTTATTTCATGGTTATTATATTATTATTGTTTTATACAATGAAACATAAAATATAAATCGGCTCTTAATTGACTTAAATGGTTATTCATTATAATGTGTGTATAGGTTTATATGCATTATTATGCATAATAATGTTATATTTATTCAATGGTTGTTTTTAACCAAATATTTGGAACTCTATGCATTAAAAACATAAGGAAACTGTTATTACGACTAAAACATGTTTGAAATATATTTTTTAAATATTATATTTATTAACTTTTTGTTGTGAACAATACATAATTTTCCCAAGATTTAAAATAAATATACGTAGGTACATAATTATTCGTTTTTGCATGTTAAATTAACTTTGCAGATATATGTGGTATTGTGGTTAAATAATTGAAGGCAAGTGTAAATTACGTCGATTGCGTGATTTAAAAATTATTATTCTTCAAATCTCTACATCTGCAAATACAAATTGGTATTTTACGTTTTCATACGTAATGAGATTTAGTTGGAAAATAATATAATGTTAAATTATTATTTGATGGCGTACAGTTAAAAAAACATCTTGTTTCTGATTGTGATAATATTTTTATTGTTGAGAAATAGCTTGGTAAAAATAAAAGATAGTTTATTTTTAAAATTTGTTAACTTTCAGGTGTAAAAATATCCGGAATAAAGTTTTCGGGCATTATTGGTTATGAACTGCAGATATGATTTGTTTATACTTCTTAATTACAATTAAAATAATGGCTATAACACGATTCCGAAAATTTAATATATATATATATACACGATTCTACATAGTTTTAAATGCAATGTTGCCATACTATTGTTTGCTCTTGTTATTATAGATTGTAATTTTTTCTTTGGTTGATTGTTTATTAAAAAGAGCAAGTGCTTACCTTCATCTAGCAGGCTACTTAATTAATTGGTAAATATAAATTTTAATGACATGATAAAAGTATAATATCATGTATATAAAAAATATTATCTATATTTTATACAAATATAAATTAAACAATTAAAAGGTAGTAATAAAAATTCATTAAATATAAAAAAAGGATCAGCTATTAATCAATATTATACAGTTATTACCTATATAACACATAAAAATATTAAAGTTGTCAAAATTTTATGAGGTGTATTAGGTTCGCTATACGCCTCATAATATATAAAAATATTCAAGTTATCTAAATATAAAATAATATATGGTGTACATACAAATTATAATATATAAGTTATTATAAAATTAAAATAATAATTTGAAAAATATTTTGACGATTGGTATTTGATAATGTTGATGTCATACGAAAAAAATTAGTTTTTCTATCAAATAATTAATGCTTATGAGTTATAACATTTTCTATAAAGCCTGTCATAATTAAACAATTCTAAAATATATCTCAACATAAGTAAATAATTAACCATACATTTAAATTACAATATACCTAAAACACGATGACCCAACGATTCCAACAATGTGTAAAATGTAAACTAAAATCATGTTTTCTGAAAGTTTAATTTTCAAAAGCCCAGTTATTTAAAGCACAAAACAAATGTTACAATAATAATATATATTTTATTTTTGGAATGGCAATGTTGCATTTTAAACATGCGGAATCGTGTATGTATATCAATGTATATTAAAATTTACAAATTTGCGGAATCGTTCTCCACCGATATAAGTAAACATGATAATTGTGGTGTCCCATACAAAGGTTAATAAGTAAATATTATATGTTAAAACCATTGAACAAAAATAATAATAATCGACAAATTTAAAGCAAACATTTTCATAACACTTTATGGACACTTTTGAGATAATTTTTGTCCAATTTTTGTTATGATTTCACGAGTGATTTCATCATATTTGTCTATTTTTTTGTTGTTAAGATTTCGCAAGACAGGAGATAATACTAGCTGTAATACGAAAATACTATTTATACTGCATACGCTCTGTAAAATACATGTTAATATATATATTATATATTTAAAATGTTTGCCTTGCTGAGACCTATATGTAGCAGTAGTTATATCGTACAACGATATCAACTTTGTTGTTCTGGTCGAAAAACTATCCATCTACATTCTCTTTTTATTCATTTTGAAAAGTGTGAAACATAACGTAGTATTACATCCCCGTAGACATACGAAACGCGTATTATATTATTATTATGTACATACAATTAATATACAATACAAATGACTGAAAAAACAAATACATGATATCATATGTGTAATACAACCGCTGAGCGATTAGTGTCTAACTACCTATAGTACTTACCCAACTATCGGATATTCGGATATAGGATTCAAGTGTCCACATCCACATAACGGTAGAATATAATCTTGTTTTACGTCAAACGCAAACGAGGAATACCGTTTTTCGTTTCGATCCCCTCGTAATTAACACAAATATCAAAATACCAGCTGTATATAGTTGTTATAATATTATTATACCTTAGAAAATCAGCGGCATTTAATATGTAGGTATTATTATATTATAATCGAATGGATATAGTAAAAAAATCGATCATATACACACGAGTACACGACTGTCACCGCATTTAATCCGCCATATTTTTGCGGGTATTTCCGCGCTCGACATAATTTAATATATATTATGTACTGAGTTTTTATATATAGGTAATCTCCAAATAGCTTTTTTCCCTAGTTGTTATTCGAAAACCAAAAACCTATAAGGTAGCGCCCGAATATCTGGTCAACAGATAAATAGTAGGTACGTTATAATTATATAGATGTTAGGTTTATCTAAATCGTTTGGTCTTGTGCGCGAGT
>NC_042495.1:472238-509241 GCF_005508785.2 Acyrthosiphon pisum | reverse complement strand
CTTGATGTACAAACGTATTAATAACAACGATGTCTACTTCAACAATTTTTATGATTTTCCATGTCAGTGAGTGAAGGGTGTTGAATCTCGCTGAACCTCCGAATATACTAACTTGACAATATTTTTATAGTGCATAATGCACAACGTGCACAAGTCGAAATGATAAATATTCAACGGAACATAAAGGTCTGGTGGTTAAATGTATTTTTTAAATTATATCATCTCTAGAAAATTCAATAGTTATTTTTTGAGTATTACAACAAAAAACAAAATGGATTTCGTTTAACTTTGTTCAAAATTCATAAATAGCCGTTTTTCCGTTTATTATGAAAATAATTGGGAATTTTTACACTTGACCCCTTTAAAATACCAAAGAGATCCAATTTTCTACCAGAAAATACGCTCAAAGATTGAAGATTTATTGCTCCATAGGTAACGCCAGACAAAAATAACAGACATGCATGATACACTCATGACTATTGATCCGCTTAGAATCTAAAATCTAATTTTAATTTTTTTAACCACTGTCCTTATTAATTGTATGCAGTATATTTTTATTAAAGCTAATTTTGCAGTTAGATAATATTTTATAATAATCATTATTATAAATGTATCTATTATTAGGTATATGCCTGTGTGAATTCGTGTATAATATCGATGTTGGTGTCACACGCGTGTATATTTATATTTCCTAAAGGTCGACCGTTGCTACCGTGTTCATATTAAACATTTTAACTATATACTATAATCATACAATTATATTGATCCTATGCGCTTTTGAATATTTCATGAACAATTTTTTATATACGGACACGGTGTGTTGTTTATTTTACTTATACAATGTAAAATAATGTAGGTAATCAATAAAAAAAATTTAGACTTTTGTCGTTGTTTTTGTATATTATGTACCAGCTTATAATTTATATATAGGTACACCTATAACACCTTTATCGTAACGCCATTGATTAACAGTTGCAAAAATATGTGCATATAGGTACTTTATTCGAGGTCGTTTTATTTTTTATTTATTTTATCACTATCAAGTCAGACAGTTTTTTCAGGTTGGTTTATAATATTATTTACGAGATTTTCTCGCACGAGTGTACACTATATTAAAAATGGATAAATATAATATTATATTATCTGGTGCATGGTGCAGGCTGTAACTTTATTATATCTGTTTTTACACTCGGTTAGCCTATCGAAATGATATGGGTTTTTCAATAATATTAGACATTAGCATTAATTAGTTTACTCATAAGTCATAATATTTTGTTTTCTTCGTTACGTTTTAATTATCACACGATAATATTCTGTCCTATTTCCATTACAGTAATTGACCATGTGTTATGAATTTTGCCCATAATATAATATATAAATATTTATAGTTTATTATATAATAAGTATGTAATAAGTATGTTTATACTGTTAAATGCAACCACATTACATGCGATTGATATATACGCTAAAATATTCAGTATTTACTGAACGGGTACAATCGAATGTGTGATTTTTGTTAACTAGGACAATGTACAGCTAATGACGACTAGGAAAAAAAACTGTACGTTCTAGGCATAGAAAAATGTATAGGGCATGTTTTTTTGTTTTGGAAATTTACGCAAAAAACCGGTTGAGTAGACTCTCGTGAGAATCTCTACACCGTGGTTGTACAAAGATAACGCACTGTGCATGTTAAATCACTGTATCAGCAGCAAAACTATAAGTGCAACAGTTATAGAAGTAAACAAGTGCTTATATATCTATAGGTAATGTAAACTTAACCAAATATCAAGTTTGGAATTATTTTTGTTGATTTAAAAATATTGCGTCATTCGGTGGGAATTTCTTATATTTATTGTCACAATGTCGCATAATATGTAAGTAGGTACATTATGCACCAGTCATTATGATGGCATTTAATAAAAAAATACATGTACCTATACTCGTAATGCTGATTGTATGAGTGTTGTTTAATATTCAAGTTATTATTATATAGTATATATACCAACTTAATCAAATATATTGGACTGAACAAACATCTATATTTTCATTTGCATAATATAATATATTATATTATATTATTACGAAATGTATATAATTTCTATTGACTTTTGTTGTAAATAGTGATTTAGTTAAATTTCGGTGATGTGTTTATTCTAATTATTTAGAGAAATGATTTTTATGTTAATTATTCTCAAAATGATGTAGGTCGAATGTAATGATAATATTTGATTTTTAGGTCGTTAAAAACTCGATTGGCGATAGTTATGTTATATATACCTACACAGTCGTATTGAACTACAGTGGACGTGATTGATAAATTAATTAAACTAACATGTATCTGGTTAATTGGCAGTGCAGTTATTATATTACATTCGTGCAAAAATTTGATCTATTTGTATCTTTACTCTCGCGTGGACAGTAATTTTGTTAAAAATAGAATTATTATTATTGTTCGGAGTTCAACGAACGCGTTTAACCTATCGGCGATACCTGTAAAATAGGTATAGGGTATATATATTATCATAAGTACTATCGATCTTGAATGTTTACCGCAAAAATCAGTCGGCGCGTCCGCCTTGGGTTGATCGTGGGGGCTGGGGTAGTTTATAGTATGAAAACACACAATGTATAATTATTGAACAGTCTTTTACACAACCCATTTAAATAAAAATTTAACTTTTTATTCTTACTACTTAGTATTACACTAATACAGTATTGTTTTACAGTACCTATGTTAATTGATCGGAAAGTCAGTAACTCCAGGGTCAACACAAGGGGGGACCCTATTTTAGGAGTCCGTTGAAATCTATTTGTAATTTTTGAATTATTACATTGTATTTTTATAAATAAAATACTTATTAAAATACTGATTTTATAGTAGTTTTGTAATTTTAAGCAGTGGGTAAATCATTTTATACCCATTTATATGAATCGTGTATATGTATACCCATATTCCTTTTAATGGATTGTATTTTATTGGAAGCTTTGTACAGGGCCCGCAAAAATATTTAGTAAGGGACCTGAGTAACTCTATAATTTATGATCTAGTGAGAATATTTTTATAAAATACATGATATATGATGGTTCTGTTTAAATATAGCTCACAAAAAGAAAAAATGTAAGCTTTTTTTATTTTTAAAAAAATGGAGTTTCCAACACTACGCAGTATTATTATACATCATGCAGGATAATTTTTCAACAGTAAATCGAGTAATACGCAATAATTACATGAAATTTTATCCTTGAAAGATTCAAAGTTAAAATTTAAATCGTGTATAGAAACATAGATATTGTGATTTTTTTATCCGGGTTTAAAATTGTCTCTATCTATTTATACTATATAGCCATATAGGTAGGTATATCGTATATATGTAAAGTTATAAACTTACGTGTATATGACTTAAGACAATCGTATAGCACGATTGGAATCATTCGATATAATAAACGAGGGACTTCGTCCGTGGTCCCGACCGATGGTGTAATAATTCCACCGAAGTATCACCGTGTGTCGCATAATAAGTATAATAATATTATATATGGTCGTTTATGGGAATCATCAGCGTACATTTTATCTTCCTCCGTCTTATATAATATCGGCAAACCAAACTGAACACGTGGGCGAGCCTAACAATTTTTCTACCACCATACTTTGTTATGTGCTGTCCGTGCATGAAATTGTATGCTATTGCCCCGGTGCAGTGTACACATTACACACACATATATATAAACACATACGTAGGTCCTTGCTGCTGCACGCGTGCATAATATATCTAAATGGAAATCGCGGCGATAGAGGCGTGGAAAAATCACCATTATACACCCGGCAAGAATAATATATATAATACACGCACAATACACACCGGCTTTCGGGGATATATAATATAACGACGCATAGGTTAGGTACACATATTATAATATTATACAGTATACACATATAGATTTTTTTTCTCGTCCGAAGTGCTATTATAAAATTCCCCGCAAATTATATACATTCATCCGGTAATGTGGTATTATATATTATACGCACGCACCTGTGCAGTCTGCCGATCAAATAACAGCAGTACAGGATATATAGATGATCGCGGAAAAATAATCGTGATCATGTTATGCCGCGTCGACGTCCCCGACGAACCAGGCCGTGACTTTGTTTTTCGGATATCCGATATGACGATTATATGTTATTATGGCAAGACCCGTCAACATTTATCTCCAACCCTACAAAATAATATAAAGCAAATGAAAAATTGAAATTGATAATCAATTAACTTTGAAAACTTAATATTAACGTATACTGTGTTCATATATAATAATAATTGTTAACAATAATACCAAAATACCGGCTGGCGGCTGTATATAGGTATTATAATATTATACCTTCGAAAATCACGGGCGTATAATATTGCGTAGTTAATAAGATATAGGTTGAAAAAAATTCGATTGTACACACGACCCTCACCGCGTGTAATACTACGTTTGACATAATAATATACCTATATTATATATATACCTACTGAGCTTTTATTTAATTTCCAAATTTCCAAATTTTTACCCTGTTGTTATTCGAAAACCCAAAGCCTAAGGGCAACGCTCGCGTACCTATTATACATACATATATATAGGTACTACGCATTGTAGGTATATATCACATCGTTCGGTTTTGCGCGCAGGTTAATCATTTTGCATGATTATTATTGTATTATGATGTAATAATACAGATGAACTAGGTAACGGTATAATGGTGTATCTTACAAAATAACAAAAACCGGGGAAGTCGATTTGCTGTATAGAAGGTTTCGAGTAGACTTACCGTCATCGAGTAGGTCACTGCGCAGTAATGGATGCGTTAAATTTGAATTCAAATTAAAACGATGAAAATATTGCACAAGCAAAACGGTTCTGAGCGGAGAAGGTGCGTCAGCTTCCAATGCTTCCGTACTTGAATCGATAATTGTATACGTTTTTAATTATAAAATAATTTGCAAATGTCCGTGATTTGAACTTCAAACGTCTAAAAAAAAAAAAACTGTTACCTACTGTATTTTCTATATTTTTTAATTTCTGTAAGAACAACTTATGAGGAACGTTGTATTTAATTTTAAAGATGTTTGACTTATAAAGTCTGCCGATCAAGTAACATTATAGACCTCGCGGAGTACTGAAAAACCATTGCATACGATTATATTATATGCGTCGATGTCGACGTCCCCAATGAAGAAGGCCGTGACTTAGTTTTTCAGATATCCGAGTTGACAATCGATAATAATATGATTATTGTAAAACCCGTCAACATTTTCCGGTAAACCCTACATAACTATATAAGTATATGGAAAATGAAAAACTTTTAAGGAAACATTGAAATTGAAAATCAGAATTTAACTTTTGAAACTTTGTATTAACGTACCTACTACCTGTATAAATTGTTTTGACCACTGAGTTACGGCGATCAAGCAGGTCGCACTTCGTTGCGAGGACGATGGACGCTGCAATTATTGGTGTGTGGCGTGTGTCAGTGTCACACAATGTATATCTAGGTTTTCGGTTGTAAATGAAAATAGAAAATTAAAAAACACAATCATTTCGTTTACACTATTATAATATATTATGTAACGTTACGTCTGTATGTTTAATCCGTCGAGTTTGAATGACGGTTATATTACATATTATACAGAGGTAATATACATAATATTACACCTACAGATACCTACCTCGGAGATCGTTGCTGCGATTGACGTAGTCCGCGCCGACCTATAATGACGATATGATCTTTGAGTCTTGCGTTTGTGTAATATTATAATATACGGTCAATCGCGTGCGGTTCTACACGCCACATCGTCTCCTTTCTGATTTTTCTGACCGGCGCGCGTCTTTATTAATTAGCATTACCTATATTTTTTTTATTTTTTTTTTTGGTTCTCACCCATTGTCTTTTCGTATAGTTTTTTTCCCAACGAAAACCGTCGGTCCGTACACATACATGGCGCTTTGCGGCTGTGTAAACTATTATGGCGAAATGGTCGTCCGTTTGTTGTGTGCAGCATACCGCGGTTTCGATTATATCGGCGCAACAACGACGAAAATCGGACGCGAGAACGGCTAGATGAAAATAGTATACAGCCTTGTTTTTAATTTTCAATCTCATTCGAATGTATATTATTTATTATTATCATTATTATACATGCTCGTATAATATACGCATAATAAAAAACACCGCAACTCCACGCCTCACGTATATCCTATATTTTCTGGTTACCGAATGATTATATTCGAATATATATAGCGAGTTAATCCTCTCGGTCCGCCCTCTGGCCGTGACACTTTCCACCAGTGTGGCATATAATATTATTATTACTAATCCAATCACACGGAAAAATCGACCGAAACGCGACAAAATACTGTAGCGGTAGTGACTTGTTTGGATACAGTCTATATAGTTTAGTCCATTAGCATGTAATACATATTTTTTTATTGGGCCAGATGTGTGTTGGGGGGTATTGTCGTTTTACACGATTTCAATGCGTTAAAATATCACTCGAAGAGAACTTTTCAAAACTAAACAATTTCAAGGACGGCGTATACCTATAAGCTGTCGGGTTTATATTTATTATTTTCTTCCATCGACCACCGCATTTATTTTATTTATTTAATGTACTTAGAAACCAGTTTAAAAACAATGTGTTCACGTAATACATTTATTGTAGTGAAAAATAGCTTGTCAAGTCAGTTATATTGTTATAGCAAATTATAGTTATCAGTTATGTCAAAAGTTTTGAAAACAATTGACTTTTAATCCATTATATTATCAACTTGGAAATGCCCAAACGTGTATTTTTTAATATAGTTTTGGATATACTGGAAACTAGAGAGTTTATAAACATATTATCTCGTGTAGAATGTAGATATAGGTGCTTACGATTAACAACTTACTTACTGAAATATTTTAAAATATCACGAAGAAAGATTTGCGTTTTAATTTGAAAAGTTAGTTTCTATAAAGTTTCATCGAGTCTGTGAAAACGTGGAATTTAATATTTCCGGTTGCGATATTATATTTCAACAATATATACATTGAGAAGAGAGATTAATTAAACGTCTTTACGTCTAAATTCTGTTGTGGTAGTTGCACAGTCGATCGCCGGTAGCCGTTTTAAAGTGTTAACTATCTGCAGATAATGTCAATAAGTTCAATTAACGCAGTCGGTGCTTTCTATATATATGTATTATATACAATATACTTTTCCTTTATATACATATACACCTATATAATACTTCTGAAATCGCCATTATCCGCGACTATTTGCTCTTGGCAGGAGATCAGTATGTGGCTGTAGATAGGTATAATATGTATTTCACTATAATCGAATATTTTCACATCTTTATTTGCCACCTTAGTCATTGCTACTAATATGCGTCTATTGATTGACGAATTTCGTCGTCTTTACGCACGGTAGGTATACCTTTATATTATGTATTAATATAATAATATAATGCCCATATACATGAATGACCCCGCTTTCTTTCCGTGTGATCAATTATATACGTAATGTATTATATATATATGAGCTGTTATATTGTATAGGCGCCTCGCGCGTATAGCGAGCGGTCGGTGGCAAATTACTTTTGAATTGGCGTGACGATCAATATGTGTTGATGATGGCGGTGGTATAGTGAGGAGTAAAGAAGCGCTTTTTTTTCTAATTTAATATAAAGACATCGCGGCTGCAAACGGTGGTAGCGGTGACGACGACGATAACGATAATGGGAATGAAATTATGTAAAGTTGTATTACTACATCGGGACATATGCGCTGCTGCAGTGCTGTATACAATGGGATGCCAATTAAACTGGCCAGGTGAAAGTTGTATTATGATATATCCAGGATTATGATAGAACTGCAGTTCACAAACCAAAACGACTCACGTTCTAATAATAATAATAACAACTACGCACGACGATACACACATAATACGAACGCACATACATAATATTAAATATAGCAGTATATAGTTACTCATATATATAACAATATGTAATATAAATATAAATCGGTCAGCCCTCGTGCGTCGAGCTCGAAACTTACGAATGTTAACATAATATATTATAATAATATGCTGTCGTGCCACCGATAGTATATTATCCAAACGAGTTTAGGCCACTGCTATTACCTATATTTTTTCGGGGAACACCACTTTAAAACGTTAACGCCCTGTGTTGGAAATATCATATTTTTACCCGTTGAATCGTCTTGATTAAAAATACATTGGCAGTAGATTTTTCATTAATCGTTTATACTTACTAATTAATTTATTATATGTTGTCTATGTAGGGGTAGGAGCGGCCGATTGAGGAGTTTGCCCGCCCTGTACCAGGATGACGACGATGGTAACGATCTCAGCGACCTCGGTCTGAGCACGGGGAAGAAGAACAACGCCGGTGACTACAATGAAGAAGAGATACTACGGGATAACGCGGCGGAGGACCATCGCAGTTGTTCCGCGGATAGCGGTGCTGATGATCGAGTACAGCACCAGTTCGGTAACCGGACTGAAGAACTGGCTGAAGAGGAGTGCGAGGAAGAAGACGTGTTCCGAGGAGCCGAAGAACCCGCAGCTGTGGCAGTCAAAGTGGCGACCGTGCAGACGATTTCCGCGGTCGCTCCAATGTCGACTGAGCCGGTGGTGGCCGAAAACGGATATGACAGGGCTATTAAGGACTACGTTGATTTCACCGAGTCCAAGCGAACTTCCGTGGCCAAGTGCGAAGAGCAGCCGCTGAAGAGTTGTAAGCCCGTCGTGGCTGAGATAAGGCGTCGGATGTCGGCGCCCAAAATCGAGGAGAAAGTCATGTTGCTCAAAACCCGGTCTCAGTCCACGAGAGACTTGAACTCCGCAGCCGCCGGTGAACTGCCCAAGGTGGACATTGGCAAGCGCCGAGAGATATTCGAGAAGATTTGTTCGGAGACGAAAGCCGCCGACGTGCAGCTCACTGTCACAGCTAGACAACCGTCGCTCGCTAAGAAGAAGTCTGTTAAAGAGTCACCGACACCATTGCCACCCGCAAGTGTTGCTGCTGCTGCCACGGACGATTTTCTACAACAAGTGGTCGAAGACATTTCTCCGCCCGAATCGTCGTTGCCAGGTAAGATTTAAAAACGTACGCTAACGTGTTGTGGAATTTATCATTTTTATCGAATTTAAGTTTTTAGTAAATTGTAGAATATATTATAATATATTGTGTATATTATTATGTATACCTAAGTAATATTATTTTAGATTCTGAGCGGAGCGAGGAAGCTATTGTTTTTACAATGGTGTTTTTTTTCTTTTTATATCCTGTATACAAAATTTCTTCCAGAAGGAGTGTTTCAATTTCAACATATAGTACCTTATCTTTTAGAAAATTGGATCAAGATGGTACTTTAGAGAAGTCAATTTTTGATTTTCTCAATAGTTATTTAATGCCACGGGAAAAACCATAGGAAAATTACGAAAAAACGCTAAAAATGGGATTTTAATTTCTAACGCTTTGTTTGTCACCATAGAAACGAATAAAAAATTATAATATTTTAATATTAATTCAACTTACATGATAAAATAAATAATAACAAAAATATAAAATATCCAGACTGACAAACCGTCTCCGCTCAGAATCGTTTTTCTTATACAATGATATTATATCATTGAATTCAAGCCTAATACAACCATTATACAATGACCCACTTGTAATCTACTGTACAGCAGAGCGACATCCACTTACCTGCTTTTTTTTAATTAAAATACAAACAATACTTATAAATATAATGAACCAACCTATATAAACAAATTGTTCATAAGAATTTCGCACTGATTTTTAAAAATTGGAAATGGTTTATTCTCTTTTTATATAATTAGTTATGGCTTGTTTGGGTTTTTTGTGCCATTGCAATCCATGCCATTATTTTTTATAAGTACACCTAAAAAATACTTTAAAAATATATTGGTATATATAGTATTATATAGATGATGGATGTGACAAATTTAATATGCAAAGTACTATGACACTGCATCGAAGGAAAAGATATTAATGTATTCGCGTATTATAATTTTTGTTAGACTTACGTCAATTCAGTGTATCATGATTCATGAAGTATAATTTGATATGGGCTATAATAAGATTTATAAAAAGCTAACCATTCCACAATTAGTAAATTGTTCGACAAAGCAATGTTTTCTTTATGAATTGATTTTCGTTCATGACTTTTTGTTTAGATGAGTGAATGTTCAAATTACAACTTAATGCAGTTCAATACAACGTACAAAAATATTGTCAGTACATTTTTCTATTTAGTATAGATTATATAATGAATTATATACATTTTAAAACTAAATAAATGTATTAAACTTTCATTTTTGTTTGCATATTTTCACATATTTTTGCATATTTAAAGTGCATATTTTAATGATATTCAGTGCATAAATGCATGCATATTTCGTACATTTTTTGTGCATATAATTCCGGGCCCTAATAATATAGTTACTTAGGGAAGCCAACAACTGAACTACACAAATCGCATTGTGAACAAAACAACATATAGGAACCCACAAAAGTTGTGTACTTTCATCTGATAATTTAAAATACAATACCTTTTAATAGCTCTTGGTGAAAGTATTTTAAGAAAAACGATTATTTTCATTTTGGCCGAAATGATAAATACACGCATATTGTATATAGGCACGCGTGATGTCTATATCATATTATATTCATAAATTCAACTTTTTAGAAAATGTTTCGACTATTTAGACTTTAGAACATTAAATTTATAATTTATAAACTGATAATCATAGATATTATATATGTATATTATGTGTACTGTGTATATATAATGGTATTTATTTTTTTTTTTAGGAACAGATTTATCTAAGGTCGTGGAGTCGCAAGGTGAACAAGTGACGTACAGTAGCGAGGAAGAAATACTGCAGCACCACGGTCTGGCTGTTGACTCGGAAGTAGAGGATGAAACGACTGCAGCGTCGGCGGATGAGGAGATGATGGTCGAGGAGGAAAAACCTATAGTAGCGCTGGAGAAAGAACGCGTTTGCATGGTGGAGGACGAGTATCACCATCACATCCGCCACCATCAGCAGCTCTCGTCCCTTTCCGATCTGGTCAGCCGGCACTCGATCGACAGCTTGGACCAGGAGTGTGGTCACACAGCCGAAGACCCGGACGACGGCAACTATCCGGGTTCGTGTCTGAGCGCGGAAGACAGTGGCGTGCACACCGAGGACATGTCGAGCTGCGTGAGCCAAGCAGATGACGAGGAACGGTCCAACTTGCAGCCTAGTCCCGTACTGCTACAGCAGCCCCCGAATGTCGTCCAACAGCACGTCGACGACACGTATAACATGGTGAGACTATATTATAATCTATAATAATATCTTAGGTATACGAATTATACCTACACGTGATCCCATTTGGGGAAGGTATATTCACAGCCACACTGGTATATCATATGGCGAACTACTACATAAGAATTAAACTTGCCCCGCCATCCTTACACCGCAGGTTAAATTAGGTTAGAGACTTAGGGCATACAACCTGCAGTGATCATATCCCAAATAAGGCGCAGATTTATAAATTTATAATAAATAATATATTGTTACGCCTTTTTATGTATCAATTTACGGGGATCGGGGAACGTAAATATTATTATTTGTTATTATTGTTGGCCCATGTGACATACACAGTATAAGTATATAAATAAAGTACATCCAATTGAAATGTACCAATTATATATTTATTTTATAGTTTACTACTTATTACTACGATTTTTTAAAATGGTTTTACATTTTCGATCTTTATAATATTATACATAATAGGAGATGTGAACCATATTTCTATAATAAGGAAGGCGCGAATCATTGGAGTTTGGAAACCGCTGGATTAGCATTGTAATATATATATTAGGTATACCTAATGACGTACTACGTGCTTTGTAACTATATAATATAGCTGGTACCATTATATTATATGCCTATAATAAAAACCGCCACCCGAGTTTATTACATATTATACACCGCATCACGTGGTTTAACGGATCGCTTACGAGATTTGATTGCAAACTGTAATGTCCCCCGATCGATTGTCATTATTATAATACATTGACCGCAAATTTGCAGGATTTAGCATATTTTATTATATAGTAGATAGATAATATTTGTACGATTACATTATATATACCTATAATCTATATATATAAGTTCGCTCGAATTGCTCTCTCGCAGACAGGCTGCAATGATTTATTATTTTTTCCTTTGTAATCGAATGAATTCTTAATCACTTCTTTGTTCGGTGTTTTTGAATACATGAAATCAGACTTTTGACTTGTGTCGATGTGCTTGTCTTCTTCAGGTACTCGAATTGACGCCCGTCAACGCACTGGAACCACCTAAAGAGAAACCACCTCCGCCACCCGTAGACACGTATCCAGACGATGATGGCCTGCAGGTGCAACTACCGCTGGAACCCGTAAGTGTTCATTATTATTTATCAGTTATCACCTATAATTTATATATGTGGTACTGAATTCCGTTTATTATTATTGTGTGCTGATGCCCAGGCCGTAGACAGCTTGGAGTCGGCCAAACGCATAAAGAAAGAAATGTGGATGAAACGTTCCAGTTTCCTTGGCCTGGAAGAATACACGAACGGCAACGCCAGCTACGAGCACGGTAAGTCTCCGATAAAACAACTTCGATATATATAATGAATGATCTCATACGAGCTGTGTATCTCATGCTTGCGGTGTATATTATGTGTCATAGATTTGGAAAACTTGAAGTCGAAACCGCCCGATTTGACATCGTTCCTGGAGGAAGAACGTCGGCTGGAAAAACTGTTGTACAACCAGAACAAACCCGAACGGCAACCACACGACACCACCAGGGTTAGTTTGTGGTTTATATCATATTATCATAGACTATGCAATATACAATATACAGCCATACCGGATGTTTCTACAGGATTTTCCGTTTACAGCACTATAGAATAAAACAAAAAAAAACATTAGAATCCATTTTTTTTTTTTTTTGTTAAAATAACAATCTTAGAACTCATCGATTAAGTACTTAATTTAAAACTACTGTTCATAAGTATGTACTCTTAAAAATTCTACATTCGCAATAAACTAAATTGGTTGTTGATTCTCACTCTACACTTTGGCATGTGCCATGTGTTCTTTTTCAAACTTTGTAAACGGAAACATGAAAACTACAGAAAAATCCTTTATAGTGTCGTATATTCGTGCATATTACGTATTAATCACGGTTATCTAGATACTCGTCTTCGAAGTTTATAGTAAATTATATAAGTTATGATCTTTTATCTCAGTACACGTAATCGCGTATTTGCAGATTTACGAAAACGTCAACAGCATTCCGTCGCAGAACGTGTACGTAGACGACGGTGGAGACAGTGAGAGCAGTCAGTATATGAGGGATATATTGCAGGTGGAAGAGCAGAGTAGATGTAATCAGTTGAAGAACAAAGCGGCTCAAAATAACATAGGTAAATTATGGTTAAATCTCTCTGACTCCCATGTATTATAAATTACAATCTATCCGAAATCTAGTAGTGGAAAAAATATATTTTAGTACAATATCCAATCGATAAGAAATTCGGGGTTAAACTGATATAGGACAATAGATCCATGTATAAAATAAAAATGTATTATAGCCTGCTTAGAAAAAGATTAACATAATTTTTCATAAATTATAAAAAAAATTAAAATTAATTAAATTATTCAAGTTTAAAACATTCTTTAAAAAGTATTTCATTTTTTAAAGATTACCAAGTGAAAATAATAAATAATAAATAATAATATAGGTAGGTACAGGAAATAGTTTTTTTTAAATCACCTTCTTTCAATGTAATTTTGTCCTAAACAATACACTTTACGACTTACGAGAATAATGAATTTGTCCTGTAAAATTAACAATGTGTGTTTTGTTGTTAGAGGGAAACATTCTACAGCCCGCATTGAACTCAGTTTTTCAACATTTTAATCTTTAACTTTATAATGTCTTTAAGAGAAGTCGATTTTAAGCTTTTTACAAATTATTTTACACCATTGTAAGAAATAAAATAACAAATCGCATTTTAATGTGGCCGGTTGAAATTCTTCTTCTTTTAGATAAAAAAAATAGTTACCAAAATCCGATAATTCTTTGAGGCCTGAGAGTTGTTCCTATAAAGTAATTATCGTTATTATAAAATACCGTTCCCTAACTAGGTATCGAACAGTAGATTAGTGCCTATTATAGTGGTAAAGTATTATAATTAAGGTGGCAACTAAAATATAAATATAATTGGGAACGGCCCCTTAAAATAATAACATAATGTCATAATATATTATAAACATTTGACAATCATACTCAAATAATATAATTAGGTTTTATTATTATTTTTAAATTGACCATTTCTCATTTTTCATATTTTTAATCTGATTTTTGTGCTATCCGTTAGTTTTTTTGCCCAGGATTTTTTAGTACTTATAGAATATAAGAATAATATAATATTTTGACCTGGATTGACGAAATCTATAACCAATGTACCTACGCGTACTATAATATTATAAACACTGGGATATTGAGTTATAGAAGAGGAATATTATATTCGACGTGACGTAACGTATTAATTGTTGTTGGGTTTTGGCAGGCGAAAAATTAGTGAAAAAGTTAAAAGAACTTGAAGAGGATCTGAACAATCAAGAGTGCGCTCGGGTTGGATCGGCGCACTGGTTGCCGCCGCCCACTCGTCACTCCATGCAAGACATCTCGTCAGCTGCCTCGGTCGCTAATGCCGGACCGCAGCCACCGCCACTGGACCACACTCAGTCCATGCCAAATTTGGAGGTGAGCACCGTTTGATAATATTTTGGTTCGATTTGAACTATTCTCCCACCTGTTTTAATGAATTTTCACGAATCATTCGAATTACATTAAAGAATAAATTGTATAACGACTGTTGGCCTTTTAGCTAACGCACTAAACAGCATATTGAGGTGATTATACGCTTTAACGACCTCATGTATATGAAACCCTCTATATGAAGCTTATATTTGCCAGTACTTTATAACTTCCTCGTAACCATTCGAATATTTGATGGAAATGAAAAATTCAACTTTACCAATTTTTCTGTTTTATAAATTGGCCATTTCAAATCTGCTCAATAAGCGAGTATAACTTAGATAACCTAGTATTTTTAGTTATTTTATTTGAAATTTAGGTAAACTAAAACTAACGATTGAGAGTATTTATAATACAGCAATGAGTAATTATTATTGCAAATAGTGATATAATCAGTATGGAGTCTCAATTCTTATCAAATAATAACTCAACTGAACATTTTAACAGTCGAGATACACATCCCCAGTTTTACCAAAAAAAAATAATTTTTTGGTTGAATTCTCTTACACAAGGTCGACTTGACTCACCCAGGTGAGTCAACAAATAACAGATCGCGCTAAAATATTAATAGGTATTCCCAAGGCCGTAGCTGGAACACATTTTCGAGAGGGGTTTATAACCGAATTATATAATTTCATAAAAATGTATATTATATTATAATATCACATCTAAATAAGGGTTTTTATGCATTACATGTGTGATAAATGTATCAGTGGCGTACACATGACTTCTGAAAGGGGGAAATCAAAAAAAAAATTACATTGCTAAAGGAGAGGGGAAATTTGGAAAATCCCTCACACTCTTAAATTTTTTTACTTAGGTAGTAAAATATTTAACAATAAGGAACAATGAATGTAATTTGAATTGATTCAAAATTCACATCAAACACGATATGGTAGATTATCCACTCAAAAGCCAATGGGAGGAGATCTGACCCCACGTCCCCCTTAGTATACGCCACTGAAATGTATATAATTTTAAATTTTATATTGTTATCGTATATAAAGTCTAGCAGTCTTTTTTTGTCTTATGCGAAACAATTGATCACAATCATCTTAGATTGATTTCAATTTGTCTATGTACACTCAAATAGCTAAGACGTTCTTAGTCTAATGAGCTTCGTAAATAGTTTTATTAATCTTTTCAATGTAGAAAACGTGCGTTTTGGTGTTGATGTGGTAAGTCACAATTGGTATATAAATGTATATCTATAATTTCAAAATAAAAGATGTATTTGCAAAGAATTTAAATGTAATTTCCAATTATATTACATTAATGTCTATGCTTCATAGCTGAATTCGGGTAAAAACTGTTAAGATGTAGACAATAGATGTATTGACAATTTAGTGTTAAATAAGTTATCGTCATCCATCAATAAATCGTTTGTGGCATATATTTATTATACGTAGCCATATAGCAAATACCAACAAAATTTCTACTCCCACGATTATAATATATCTATGTATAATATTATACTATATATTATAAGGTATAACAATACAAACATAATACTATAGGTACCAGTTATCATATTATTAGGGAAATGTGGTAAATTATTATGATTAATTAAGTTTCATGAATCAAATGAATTAACTAAAAAAGTTTCGAGGGGTGTTGACCCCCCACCCCCCTTCTCATAGGATACCATTGGGTATTTCATTTTGTCTCGCAATAAAAAAAAAACAATAACATTTATACATACTTTCCCGAAAATTAAAATGATGTATTTAACATATTTGCTAGGAAACTAATAGCGTAAGTAACTTCGTTGTAATATTAAGATTTGAGAAATTTCAAATTCAACTTGACAAATATATAATATATATGCAAGTATTTACGGTACAAGTATAAAAATATTTTCAAGTTTCCATCTTCGACAATAAATTATTATAAATTAGATTCTATTTTGTGAGTCAATAGTTTTTATCGTTAATTGTTCGTCATACCAGGAAAAAATAAAATAATAAAAAGGTATTCAAGAAAGGCAACAACTCAAGTACCTAGGTAACCCTCCCACTCGGGTTACTAACGTCACTGCACATACTTGTATAGTGTGTACCTATATATGTAGTATATTATATATTATATCTATATGATTTTGGATAACATATTAACTTAATCATTAACCGTTGCCACGTTTGTGCATTTACAGCAACAGCAGCCTGTTCACAGCACCAGTCAACACCATCAGCCCGAAGATTTCACTTGGTGCGTATGATTTTCGTATTGTTTTTAGTTTTTCACCTGTTATTAATATAATACTATCTAGTTATAGGGATTTAATAATTTAAAACTTAAACGTGTTAAACGACCCGAACACGATATGCATATAGCCACAATGCGTATAGAAAACGATAGAAAACGATAGAAATACTCATTTCCTCTCTCTTTTGACAGCTTTTTGCGTCGAGTAGATACTCCAGATATTAATTACACAATACGCAACCTACCTTTGACGACTTCTGTTCGGTGTTCGCCTCGCACTAAAAAGCAAACGTCAACGCGGCCACGATTCAAATGAAAAACGAGTTATAACTTGATACCTACTAGAAAAATTAATTTATAATCTCACGAGCGCGCTGTATAGTCATGCATTGTCCATTTGTCCCGTTCGAATACTTTTAAAGTGCTGTGGGTGTTTGTTAATTTATTAATCACAATTCGGTGATCACACTTGTTGCGCGTCTCGATCGTATAGGTACTGCAGGACCACGCTCGCACGCCTGAAATGAAATGTTCATAATAGTAAACCTAATCACTATTCATTTATACCGATTGAATCGAATCCGTTGGACATAGGAAATCAAAGTAATACGGTATTTCTGATTTTAGGTCTTCTCAGAACGGTTGTCCCAGACCGGCCCAGCAGAGCGTCTACGCCAAGAGAAAGCCGATTAACGGTCAGTCGGAAAAATATAACTATCAACACTGGCTCATTCAAGTAAGTCGAACCGAAGTTTGCCACATCGAACGCACTATCTTGGTACGAATATATTATATTGCTTTATATTATTACTTTGTTTTTAGGAAGCAGAACACCGCCGTTTGGTCGACCGGTGTAATCGTCAAGTGCCACCCGGCGCAATAGCGTCAAACCAACCGCGTTCGCGTACCAGACCGTCTCTGCCGCCTCCTCCACCGCCAGCACACAACAAAAAACCTCTGCCTGACTCAGTCATTAACACTCTGACTCAACGCGTGCAAGAACGTTTGTCATTCAACGATTTTCACAGGTGATTTCCGTTTAATGAAAAATGAAAATACCGGTTGATCCATTTGACGTTAAGACACTATTATTAATTCAGAATCTATTAAAGTCGTTAAAAATATTTTTTTTACATAATTTTAGATCGTTAATAATGAAATAAGATTTTTCTAAACATTATATATTTTAAAAAAAGGTATCATCATACTTGAGTTTTTTTTTCTTTTTTTATGACAATATGAATTTAAAATTCCTTATTCAGAATATAATTTGGAATACTAGTAGACTATACTATACTATATTATACATTGTATTGAATTTTGGAGGAGTAGTTTATGAGTTTAAAGTAATTACAATTTAGGTATATGAGCGAAGTGGTCAGGCCGTCAGAGGTATCCCGCCAAATATTAGTCCACTACTTCACTAATCTAAATTTTAAATAGGTAGGTACTTCTTTTTTTTTTGATTGGTCGTAAGCATCGGCAAGTATGGCAATTAGCATTTTGTAGTGGTGTTGAGGAACACGTGTACATGGGGCGAGGATTCGTCACTAAAAACACGGGTGGTCACCCATCCGGAACTAGATACGTCGGTCGATGCTTGACCTTAGAACAAGTTAGTAACTGAGGCCAACCATCGAGCCACAACAGACCCCGAAAAATGGGTACTTATAAGTAAGAATTAATAAACGATCTGTCTGAAATTTTATTTTTATAAATCAAAATACTCAGAATGATATTCTACTTTAGATTATGAAATTAAAAATGTGTACTGTCATAAATAGAAAAAAAAATGATAAAAAATAATTTTCCTCAAAAATGTTATTCTGTAAAAACTAACAATTATGTAAAATAAATATTTTTAAAAACATTAGTGTTTTCTGTAACATTGAGTGCCATAAATGGATCACCGTGTATACTTTTGGGAACAAATATAGTTTACCCGGCCGTTCCCGAATTGACATTTTTTTATATGTGTATTTATATTATGTTATAGAAATTAGATAAAAAAATATAATTTGTTTAAATATCAACGGTTTTTAGTAAAAAATTCTAAAACTGGTCCATCTTTAATTTGGGTCTTTGTCCACCAAATTTTTCTGAGCTTTGAGCACAAAAAGTTTATTCTTCGATTTACTGAAAAAATCCTTGTAAAAATGCAAAGATTAAAATATTTTTTAAAATTATAATTTAACATAATATCAAATATTTATTTTCAAAAAAATGCTTTCTTTAATTTACCTTCAAAATACATGTATTAAAAAAAAAATATTTATAAGGGAGCCAGCATAATTTATACAGCCTGCTTTTGTCATTTAAATGACACAAGAATACCTATATTTACAATGGATTTTCGGGTGCGACTTTTATAGACACGATCACATCACCAGCGACGCTGCTCCACAAGAATCAATGTTGAGCGTCAGTGGCAAGAAGAAGTGTTCGCACTGCGCAGTGGAGCTTGGTCGCGGTGCTGCCATGATCATTGAGAGCCTGCAGTTGTTTTATCACATTGAGTGCTTCAAGTGTTGCGTTTGTTGCGTGCAATTGGGCGATGGCTTAATGGGAACTGATGTACGGGTCAGGAACAAAAAGTTGCATTGTCACAATTGTTTTTCGAGTGATGATGGTACGTCTTGTTTGTTAAATGTTAATCACACTTACTTTTAATAAATCAGTAATCAAGTGGTCGCCGTGATTATAATATTTTGCCATTGATGTGTTTGCAGGAGTAAAATTCAGTTGCGTATAGGAAATACGTTAAATGAAATTGTATTAAAACATATAAAATGCGAATTCAAGTGTTAAATTTTTAAAAATATTTTATTTATGTATAATACAATATTTTATGATACTATAAAGAGAAAGAAGGAGAGAGAGAGAGTAAAATTGTATTTTGTTGTTGTTGTGTTTTTTTTTTTTTTAAGTAATGTAAACAATTTATTTTTTCAATTTTTATTGATGTCTATACTATCATATACTTACATATATAAAATAAATAATAATACATGCAAGTATATAATTATTGTTATTATTAATAATATAATATAGTTTTATAGTAATTTAAAATTGTATTTTATCTATCGTTTTGCTTGCGGGCAATTTTGTTTTATTAAGGTTATTGCAATTTCTTTTTGGCCTGAAACAGATATTAAAAAAATATTTAAGAACAAACTTTACAGGAATTCACTCTAAACAGTTTTGAATTTTCTTACCTAATCGTAAGTGAATGTATAGAGCCAATATGACTACATGAACAGGTACTGAAACATGTTCAATTTTTGACAGCCATATCTGAAAGGGCCACAATATTATTATACTTATCAATAAAATAATAATTACATAAAATAATAATATTTCAATACATTATATTTGAAAAACAAAAAAATGTTCAATGTTAAATATATATTTTATGTGATTGAACTGTTTTACATGTATTTCATGGGACAGACATTTAATAAAAATAATTTATATTAAAATATGCTATTCTCCGTATAATGTACTTTAATTATAAAATGGGAAACATAGAATTTTAATACTAATCTTACTTGTTTAAGTAACTCTCCAGCTTTATCGAGGTCGCCCCTTAGTGTCAATGCTACCGCTAAATTATAATAAAGAACAGCCTTGGCAGATTTCTGTTTGTCTGGTTTCCATTGTTCAATTCTAAGCTGTTCATGTATTTCAGGTTCAATATCATCAAAAGCATTGGACTCTTTTAGCATATCTATGGCTTCATTTGGTTTATCTGACAATATCAGTGCTTCAGCTGCATATAAATGTCCTAAAAATCTACAAATAAATTTTTTATAGTTTGTAATGTAGCAAACCTACATGTTATTTTAAACAGACAATGAGATTCATAAAACTGACTTACTTATGAACTTTATTGATTTTGTCAGACTTAAGTAACTCTTGTGAATACTTCAATGCAACCACTGGATCTCCTAAACACAAGGCTATATATGCTCCAGCTGATTGAATGCAGCCAAAAAGATAGTCTTTGTGTGGTGTGTTGATGGGTGTGTGAGAAGGTGAACAGTCAATAGTATCATTGTGAAGTAATAAAACTGCATTACGAACACACAAAGAACCAAATTCTAGACTTGGCATTGGAATAGATGCAGAAACTGCTTCACAACTGTAATGTTTGAAAAATAATAAATTCAACAATTTTGAAACACAATTTGTTTTTGAACTAACCTGTATTTCGTGTCTGGAAACAACTGTGATTTCAAAATAATTTTTCTGTGTTTACCAGAGCCAACAACACCTTCAATATAAGGTTTCTTAAAATCAAAGTCTCTGTCGTTGCTCTAAAATAAAAATATACGTGTGCATTTTCATACTTTATAGTTTAATGTGCACGCCTACTTACTTTTTTGTGAGTCATAATACAACATTCTGCTAATCTTAACCATAGCCTAGGGTTCATGTGATAAGTTTGTACAGCTTCAATTAGACAGTCAAATGCTTCTTCGGGTTTTCGGGCATGTAACAGACTTATGCCCAAGTTGAACATAAGCTCAGTTTTAATGCTCGCACCAATTATATGAAGTGGTTGACCTGATAGACTACCTTCAGCTACTCAAAATCCAACATTTATCATTGAATAAATAATTTATAGTTTATAACAGGCGTCTCCAACCTACGGCCTGCCAAGGTTTTTGCACGGGCCCGCTAAGCTAATCAATATTTTGAAAATAATATATTTAATATATAATTCTCCTTTAGTTTTCCTTGTTTTTAATTTATTGAATTAATTAATTATTATTATATTTTTTTTGGTGTTATGAATAACGGCTTATAATTGTCATATATAAAAATGTTGGCCCACCGTAAAAAAAGGTAGAGACCCCTGGTTTATAAGATTTACAATTGGTTATTACTCCATACCTTGATTAGGTTTTGTTACATCAATGATGTTCTTTTGGTGTTGAACAATTGCTTTGTAAATAGACGTGAATGACAAGGTAGGTTTTTTAGCGTAATGATACAAACAAGCTACGTTATTATTTATTAAAACTGAAGAAGACTCTCCAGTCTCTCTGTAACAGAAATTTTGATGATTAATGAACAGCGTAATAAGATTAAAATCTATAATGTGAAATATCCTTACATAAAGTCGTCTTTCACGGGAATTTGTTTCAAAATTGCTAGTGCTTCTTTATGATTGCCACGAAGGTATTCTAATTTTCCTATTAAAAACATTGTTATAGAGTCCTGGAAAAGTATAAAAGAAAATTTGTTAACAAAACTGTTTTACTTGTTTATAAAAATAGTAAGCGAATACTTTACTTGTTTTTCTTTAATTGTATTTAATTGTTGACTACATTCATCAAATAAATTTAACTCCATTAGAGACCTAACCCGATACTGGATAAGGCTGACTCGAAATGCATCAGTAGCAGCATCTAAATTAGCTTTCTACAAAATTGGAAAAATTAAGACATAGTTCTTTAAAAATTTGATTAATTACAAATTCGGTCATATTATAAAGGTAATATACTTTTTCTGTTTTTTCTGTTTCATTGTGTATAGGACCCCCTTGATCTGCACTACCAGTTAATATGTTAGTGGCATTATCTGTTGATACAAATTGACTTTCAATGTAAGTAATCAATTTCAGTGCTTCTGCAGGTTTGTTAGTGTCTATATGTAATTGGACTATCAGTAGGCACACTTTATGAGCCAAACTTTCCTCTATAACAAAGTCAATAGTTAATACCTATAGGTGCACAATAATTAAATATAATGTGCATTAAACAATTACCTAGAGATTCTATAAATGAGTAGACTTTGTTTATCATAGCCAGTGCTTTGGTGTAGTGTTTCAAGTGGTACAAAAACACGGCATAGTTATAATAGTAAATGCAGTTTTCAACATCTTCTAAAGAATCCAACAGTTCTAGATTTAATTCCACCTGTAAACAATAGTCGATGACATTATTGAAAACGAAAACGAGTTAAATTATACCAATTAAATGGTCATATTATAGCAAACTACCTGCTTACAGACATCTATAAACGACTTTTGAAACTTGTCGGCCGTGCACAGGCCGCTTTCGTAGAACTCAACGATGGCCTTGTTGAGCAGTACTTTGGGATCGTTGGGCCTCGAAATTTCGATTCGCTGCAGATGTTCTAGGCAAGATTTGTAATTTTTTTGTTCATATTCAGCCAATGCTTGCTGAGCCCAATCGCGTTCTTGGTCGGTTATATTAGCAGCGGTTCCTTTACCGTTCGGTTCCTGTTTGTCGGACATTCTTTCCGCTTGTTGTGGAACTATGTAGGTACTACGTAAAAAAAAAGTAAAAACTCACAATGTAGACTTCAAAACAGTAGAACGTGTAACTTTGGAACTCAATTTAAATATGAAAATAGGCGTTCGTGTATTTTTTTTTAACGTTTCAAACGTTTCAAATTTCGATCACAGATCGTCGATTGACTATCGTTTTGTCTTTAATCAAACAATTCTCTTATCACAATAATAATATAAACAACTTTTTTAATGAAATCAAAGGCTTTGATAAAATTGCATTGATTGAAACATGGACCATGGTTGAAGATCTATGGATAACGATAGCACTTTGGTAGTACACTACTATAGTGCTGCTTCAACAACAGACTTGTACGGTTACGGTTCATTAGACCGTAGTTTTTACTATTGTCGTACGTGGCGCGCTCTATCCGTTCCGATAGATAAGATAAAGTGATAACCTCTTCCCTACTGTAATGCAGGGCTGGGCAACTGGCGGCCCGCGTACCATTTTTTACCGACCCATGCTAAATTTAAATCTAGTTTATGAAAATATAAAATGTTAAGATTTTTCTGTGTTTTATTTTATTATATTTATAAAATTATTAAAACCGATATAATATTTATCGTAAAAAGTAGGTATAAATTATTCTTACCTAGTATTGAACAGAGTCGGACTGGCCCGGACCGCTAGTTCGCAACTGCGGACGGGGCCCCGGCTTCCTTATGGTAATTGGGGGCCCCTGATTTTGTACCTATTAATATTATTATTTTTCGTTTAGGGTAAATAGAAATACGAAATAAACATTTTTTTTTTTTCAAATCAGAAAACGTATTTTTGTTTACAATCTTGAGAAGTTCTCAATAATTATTAAAATAATGACATAGTCATTCTACGAATTTAATAGCTGTCAAATACAAATATGTAAATATGTATATATTGATTATAAATAGTGTAAAATTGTTGTGGCTTTTAAGAGGACGTTACACCCGAATAATATGTTGTCTCCGCCTTACACACGTACGGCATAGCAATAGCATAGCAAAAACATTGTGGCACGGCAAAGAACCGATAAGGCTACAGTCATAACGGAGAAACAAAATTTTCACCGCTTATATATAATTTTGGCTGTGCAATATCGTTTTTATTTTTTTGATACCACTTATACGTAAAAAGTTCCTATTGTTTTAAAATCCATTATTATTTGTGTTTTTCAAACTTTAATAAGTTTTTTTGAAGTTCCGTTTACGAAAAAATAAAAACGATATTGCACAACCAAAGTTTTTTTTTTATGTGGTGAAAATTTCGTTTCTTAGTTACGACTGTGGCGTTCTCGGTTCCTTCCCGCGCAAAACAGCTTTTTTCTATGTTGCATACATTATTTTGTAAGACGGTATTAGTATTACTTGTTATTCGCATTATCACTATTTGTAACTGAATTATTATATATTTTGATATTAAGTATTGTACTCGTGCACAATTTGACACAATTTGAATCGGTGTTTTTCTTTATAATGTTTGATGTCACAGGTGGTGTAGCCAGTGTAAGTGGCGTAATTTGAGAGTTGAATACCTGGATAGGTACACTAACGTATGTGTATCCCTTAAATAGGTATGTTCCACGCGGAGGCGTATTATAAATAATTACAACAGTTTTCAGAGTATAAAAAAAAAAAAGAAGAAAAATTCGTAACGAATGTCATACACAAGGGAATTTACCGGCCGGGACTCAGATCGAGTCGAATCGTATAAAAGTGCCGATACTTTGAAAAACCGTAGAATTAATATCTAATTGAATATATCAATAAATACCTATTATATATTTTTATACAAATAATAATATTATAATTAAAAATATTTTGTTTAAAACTGATATAGGTACTTATTCAATTTTTTTATTTAAGATTAAAAATACATATTTTTTTTTTTAATTTGGGTAAATGGAATGTGGAAACTGTAAAATTATGATAAATTGTTACCAAATATTTTTATTTTCACATGAGCAATTAAAAAAGCAAATATATTTTTTTTTTGTTTATTGGTCTTCTAGTTGGTAAATCTAGTTGGTACATTGGAGAGGTCAAAATTTAAAATTCTCAGTAGTTTTCAAAATCAACTGAAAAACAAAAAAAAAAATTATAGAAAAATGCGAATTTTTACTCAGAATTGGGTTTCGACAAAATTGATTTAAGTTTTTGGTGTAAATCTTAAAAGAATCACCATAGATACATACAATGTTCAATGAATGTTTATATTAGAATTTTCTATACACCATACAATTTTCGAAATATTGAAACTATTTTTGAGCTATTTATAGGCATAAGAACATTTCGAGCTTTTATTAGTTTTTTTAAAATTAATCTTGATACAATATTTTTTGGTCGGCCAAAAAACTTTAAAATGTATACAACGTTTCTTGTAAGTTGTAGTTAATGGAAATTAAAAAAAAATGTGAGCGTGAATCCTCATCACTTTTTTTTAATTCATTAAAATAGCTATAATTAACAAATTATTTGTAATTAGAAATTCATAAAAATTGTCTTATTCATATCCAAGCTTTGAAAGAGTAATACAATAGTTTCCCCTTAAGTTTTCACATATTTAACATAAAAGAAATTTACTGGAATGTCAAATAAAAATTTACGAACGTTTGAAGTTATACATTGGATAATGTAATCCGTAAATCAACAAATTCTCTACTAATATACTATTAATATAACTTGGTTTAATCAAGTATAATTCTATCAGTTCTGACATAAAAACTTTTTTACAACCCTTAAAAGTTTAAATGCTTAAATAATTTTTAGGGCATTAAAATCCCATCCCTAATAATTATTGTTGATTAGGTATCTAATACCTTATCATATGTATGATAATTGACCCAGTAAATGCTAAGGGAGGCTTGCCTCTACTTGCCCCCTATAGACAGGGCCGGCTTATTGTATCCTTATAATTCTACAACAGCGAGCAACACGGCAACACCCGCAATTTCTTATGAATGTTTTGCATTTAATTTCATTAAAAAATGTATAAGTAATTATTGATTATGACTTACCTATATGTTATAGCTGTTATAATAATATATTTTTTTATTTACTTTAACTAAAATATAAAAAAAATTATCAAAACCAAAACAGTACTGTCGTTTAAGAGGAGTTTGAATACTTACACACGGAAAAAAATATATATATTAAGATGAGATCCTCTCGAAATAAAATATTACTCGGTTATTATATTATTATCATCTCTAATATAGCCTTTAATTTTCATGACGCCGAAAGTTTTATGACGGTGAACAATATTTTAGTTCCACGGTCTTTTGTCGTCTATACTCTTTAGCACGGGTCAGGAATGCGAACGGAATAACTGCACCAAGCTACCAGCCGATGATAATCTATAATGAAATTCTTCGCGGGATTCCTATGCGTTTTATATTTTACCATTATACGGTACAATATAAATATATATACATACATACTGCGGTCACGTTATATGACTATATATAAGTAATCGATTTCTCATCACTTAATATAATTTATGGACAGTTCGCGTACGGCATAAAATATATATAATACTATTCTGTATAGTGATATGTATAGACTATAGAGTAGGTATAATATTATATTATAGTAGTTAGGTCTTAGGTACTAAATAGAGTATAGACTGGAGGTATTCAAACTTTTTCATCCCTCCTTCGTGCATTCACAATATTTTTACGGTTCTCAAATTATTGTGAAAATATCGAGACAATATACGGATACAATATTACGGCCATTATGGGCGATAATAATAGTGACTTTAGTACCTACTAGAAATAAAACTTCAAATAGTCGCGTAATGTATTTAATTATTGTTTCCGCAATCGATTTAATGACTATAAATAATATTTATATTAATTACACGACCTACATTAATTTTGGTTTCGGGTGCCTTGACGCTGCTCCCTTCGCCAACCCTCGCGACGTCCCTGGGAGCCGTGACGCACAGTTTAAATACTATACTCTCGTGTATACCATATCCAAATAGTAGCTTTCTCAACCGCGTTTCATGTATTTCTCTCCTATATTCATTACAAATCGTCCCCGTACCTAAGCCCTCTCTGTTTTCTCTAAACGTATTTTTTATTCTTCTATAATATGTGATATGTCTATACAAAAGTAACAATATTATTAAGCTATACCTACACGGTGTTTTCCGTCGAATTCAAGATTTTTTTGTTTTTTATCGGAGTAGCTATACACGATGGATGTAATAATAGCTACGTTTTCATTCGCGGCGGAAATCACCGTCGGTGGGCTTAACTTTTGGCTGACGAAACCCGAAATAATAAAAACATAACCACCTAATTTTACATTGTTTTATTAGGATATTATATAGGTACTGGTAACGGAAAACGTCGTGTGTAATAATATTATATTTTCATTTTACATAATTTTATCAATAATTTATTGTGTATAATATTATGTTATATTAAAAATTTAAATATATTACTCACTATTATTAATGAAATAATGCTAACAATTTAAATACATTTTAGGTTCTGGTCAGAACGTTCGAACGTATAAATGTATTGGTTTTACAGTCTGAAACCCCTTTTTATAGTAGAAAAATCTTAACGCATCTTTTTGTGTATATTTTGAATTTTAGAGCAACCAGCACATGGGTGGGAAACACGAAGTTGGTCCGCTCATTCGTATTTTGTCTGTAACTCATAAACGGCTAATTCGCAGAATCTGAAAGTTAATTCGGTAATTCTTGCATTTAATTCGCAAAAAATTGGTTAAGATTTATGGTTGGGTGGTTGGTTTCCATTTTATTTAATGTTATTAAAAAATTAAAATATTATCATAATATTACTAAAAAAAAGTTGTCCATTTGTGTAGATACCTACCTCATTTTAATTTTATTAAATTAAAGAATAAATTGAGAGAAATCAATATCAAAATACCAATATATAATATTTAATAATATATATTTATTTATTAATATACCTATTTGTAAATATGGATATAATATATTAATATTTATAAATAAAAAAACACAAACGATTCAAATTGTGCTCTTCATACAGAAAACAATTATCATCCATACCTATATGGCTATTATACGTATTTAATCAAAATGATCTACTCGAGTAGATAACCGTGATCAAAATCTCATCCATGGGCGTAACTTGGGCAGTTTTTATGGGGGGGGGGGGGGGGGGGGGAGGCAGACTTTATTTTATGCCGATACCGTATACTTAAAAGTTAAAGATATTTGGAGACTAAATATACTTAATCAGTGGAAACTGGAAAGCATAACATAATAATATTATTATTTAAGCTAAATTTTTTTTGTAGTAGGTATGTACAATTAAATGACATTATGGAAAAAGCTTGATAAGATGATGGTTTATTTAATAAAAGCATTCTGCATTTCTATATTGCTTATAATGTATTACACTGTGCGTCTACCATATATTAATTATGACTTGTACAAATAATAACTTAAGTAATAAGTCATACACACAAACATGACATAATAAGAAAGTACCTTGGATTGTATAAAAAAGATATTAGAATAGTATATATACCAAATCGTATTATAGTAATATTTTAATGTAGTAATTCTATAACACTACGCTCAAATCTCAGACAGTCAAAGTTTGACCAGGGTTTGAGTGTCAAACACAACAATGAATAGTGAAGAATACATAATACAAGATAAAATGAACATGTCGTGTTATATTATTTTCAGTTGAAGTTCACAGTTAAACAGTTATCACAAATAGGAAAACAGGCTTTGATTTTACCCTTAGATCATTATATTATGGATGGATCTATAGACAAGTCGCCGAATTAGGTATTCCATACGCACATGCGTGACGCAACTTCTTGCATATTAATTATCCACTGCAGATAATTAATTATCAAATCAGCATAGGTATTATGTTTAAATATAATATTATATTGAAAAAAATAGTATAATGCCTACTATAATAATATATTACTTACCTACTACCTATAGTCTATAATAATATAATAATATAATATTACTATAATAATATAATTAACCACAAACTATTATTAAGAATATTTTAGTGATAGTAACTTATGGATAATTTTTCGAAGAGTTGCATGTGTACATCGATCACCTAATTCGGAGACTCATCGCTAATATCGGCAACAATATAATACGCTGTGACTATATCCATAGTATATAAACAACGATTTTACCATACCTTAATGATTTTTTCGGAACACAGCAGGCTGACGTTTGCTGTTTAGTTTTGTTTTTAATCGCATTATCATGAGATATTACGATGGCATATCGCATGTGGCAAATGGCAATAAATAAATACATTTTGAATAATTAGTTCATTTTTTTTTCTATAGTTAATCTTTTAAAAATATTATATTTTTCAGTTTTCTTTAAAAAATAATTCTTACAAATCTAAAATGCTTTTTTGATAATATTTTTCAAATTAATTTACAAAATACCAAGGGGGTACTGCCTCCATTAAAATTTTTGAGGGGGGGCAATTTCCCCCTCTCGCTCCCCCTAGTTTACGCCTATGATCTCATCCATAGATACAACTAACATTTTTAGCATATAACCATAATGTAATAAATTTATCCTTTTTCCAATGATCTAATATTATTTACTATAGGTGATGCTTTCAACGTAACCTAACCTCGAAAAGGCCCAAATATAAAGGGTTTTTTCATAGTGAATAAAATTAACATCAAAATAATAATTACATTTATGAGGTAATTATAATCAGACTTGTCTATTAATTTTATATTTGTTTTTTACAAACACTTTAGCCTATTTAAGTTTTAACAACACAAATTTTCATGTACATGTTATGTTTTTTTTACAACAAATTATTATTTATTTTTGGATTTGGTTTATGAAAATAGTTTGATAAATAAATTGCACATATAAAACATTGAAATGTAAACATTGACACGTAAACTATATTTAAATTACAGGATTATTATTTCGATTTCATTTTCCAAATAAATGTTTACTTAATAATTTGAACATCAGTATTTTTTTTTTAGTTGGTTCAACATAAATTGTTTGGTTTTATTTTATACAATCGGATTCTTATATGGTGAAAAAATTTAATTTCTAACAAATATATAATATTATAATATACCTAATATACTGTTAATAAACTTGACTTAACTTAACTTTTTTAGGTTATAATTTATTTATCTCAAACCATTGACGTATTACAATTATTTATTAATGTACGTTTGAATTAAATACAGCCACATTTCAAACTAATTTTCTAAGTTATAAAATGTAACAGTTTTAGTTCAATTTTTTGTTTTACCATTATATGTGTTCCATAATTCCATGTATGTAATATATGTATATTAATTATCTAACATTTTTATCTTCTACATTCTGTATATATTATTTTTCCACCACTGTCCTTATTTCAAGTGCAAATTATGTAATGTATTTTGAAAACTGTATAATAATAATTAATAATATAATGTTTAGGGTTGAATATATATTAATAAATTTATTATTTATAACAATTTAATTTTTACTATTCAATTTGTACTTATGTATCCCATATATAGACCAACATCTGCTCCATCATGTTATTTTCCTCAGTATTCCCTGCTCAGATCTCCATAAATGTGTATACCAGTGGCATATTAACGGGGGAGAGGTCATGTTGGCCAATACCACCCCCCTCCCTATAGGCTGTTTATAATATGCAAAAGTTTTCGGAGTTCTAACTTAAGGCCTCTAACTTTAAAGCGGAGCTACTGGATAAAACATATCCCCCCCAAGACAAAAACCTAAATACGCCACTGGCCTGACCTATCTATTTTAATAAGCCTTTTTAGTCTTAATTGTATAATTATTGTTTTAATATAAAACATATTCTTTAAATCAAACAGTCATTTTATATGAGGTACCTATTATACATTTTTATTTTTATCATTATTTGGTCCCATCGGGTTCAATTAGTGCCGACGGTTCAGTGTTCACTGTATAGTAGGGTAATTCAATTCGTCGAGGATAACTGAAATAAGTTTTAAACGCAAACGTGGAAAAGGTAAAAAAAAAAAAGGTGGGCAACTTGGTGTTGCTTTGCTGTATAATAGGTTACAAATGGGTCACTGTAATGGATGGTGTTAAATTTGAATTCAATGATATAATATCATTGTATAAGAAAAACGATTCTGAGTGAAGACAGTTTGTCTGTTATACTGTTATGTTTATACCTATTGTATATTATGATATTAACCTAACCTACCTATTTGATGTTATTGTGAATAAAGTAATTTATATATTATAATTTATAACCTATTTACATGGAACTTTGTTTTAAATTTTCAATCCTTAGCTATAAAAGTCAAACATCTTATACATTTTTAACTACAAAATGATTATTAAATTTGATAAATTCTGTCAACATTTGAATTTTAAAATATAACCTTATAAAAAAAAAATTGCATCTATGTATTTTTAATATTTTTCAACTGCTAAAGTAACAATATATCAGCCCTGTGTTCAATTTTCTCGCTTTGTTATACCCAACAGATACAATTTTATTGAAAATTATAGAAAAAAAAACTATAAAAATTTAAAACTGAAAATGTCCATAAACAGCTCAAAATGAGTCAGATTATTTTATATTTTAATGTAAAACATACATTTTAATGTATCTACAGTTCTTCGTTTTTGAATTACGATAGAATAAGAAAATCGCTACTTGAGAAATCAAGTGAATATCCAAAACGCTCATAAAAAATTAATTTGATTTTCTTGTAGGATCTTTTTTTTGGATAAGGTAGATAACCTTATAATGTACTATGTAGGTACACGGGAAAACTTAAAAAAAACAATAATTAAATATGTGTTTGATTGCCGTTTTTTAGTGTTCTGGCTAGATATATTATTTGTTGATTTCCGTATGTTTGATAGTGAAACATTATCAACATTATTTAGTTTATAAATCGCAATATTTTGTTTTTGCTACTAATATATTTTACTGGATTAGAAAACTATTTACTTACAATTTGTTTCACTAATTCAGATAAAGTCATTTCAGTTTACACGCGATGGCTAAAAACGTCAAGTATCAGAATATAAGTAAGTGCAGTTAAAAATTTTACGCACGGGTTACCTAAGTATTTATTTTACTTTTACACATAATATTCTATAATGGTTAGAAAACTTATCTGTTGTAAATATAATTGGTACTTATAATAGTGTATTAAATACGTATTTCGTCTTCATTTTTTAGGTATTCAACCGACCACGGTTCCGCGGGCTTCTAAAACAGTATACGAGGTAAGTACATAATATTTATTAAACTATCAACTTTATTTTGTTATAATATGTAATATTCATATAAATATGTTACGGCAGTCACGCGTTTATAGTGAAATGCCAAATCTATCCTAACTTCAGGAAAAAGTTTCACGAACGGCCTTATTCTTAACTACGTTTGGATTGCACTTGAAAATATATTATAATATTTTGTTTATTATAGTTGCCCAGAGTAAACCTGACAGAAGATGAACTCACCAGAAAATCAACTTCCGACAGAACTAAACGTCGTGTGGCCCACAAGGCGAAGTTTCCCCCGTCCGTAATCACTGAGTCTGTGACTGCGAAAAACCCACAGCCAAAACAAATAAAAAAGCTGGTGTTAAAGAAGGATCGAGTATGTACCTATATATTATTATAATATTATAAATATAAAGTACCAATGTACATTATACGGTTCACTACGCCACGAATCTATCCTAATTTCAGGAAAAAGTTTCACGAACGTCCTTATTCTTAACTACGTTTGGATTGCACTTGAAAATATATTATAATATTTTGTTTATTATAGTTGCCCAGAGTAAACCTGACAGAAGATGAACTCACCAGAAAATCAACTTCCGACAGAACTAAAAATCGTGTGGGCCACAAGGCGATGTTTCCGCTGCCCGTTATTACTAAGCCTGCTGTAGTGGAAAAGCATCAGCGGAAACCAATTGAAAAGCTGGTGTTAAAGAAGGATCGAGTATGTACCTATATATTATTATATTCGAGAATTAGATCAAATATACCGTACAATATAATTTGTGTAGAAAAGCACATATATATTAATACTGCAATCAATATAAAATATTATATTAAATGCCTTACCTGATTCGCAGTTTTTCGTAAATTATGTTGAAAGAGTTTTTAGATTTTAGGTGACACAAGGTAATACTTCAAATATACAAATCGAAATAAAAACGCACTGATTTTGACTTATCATAAGAAGTCCAGTTGTCGCTCGTGGAAATCGATGTTGATATTTTGAGAGGTTGTTACTCGGTGGCTGGTGCTCATGCACTGGTTTAAGGGACGATACGAATATGTCTACCAGAGAGTGGTAGGCGGTTTTTATCAAAGGTTTTTTTGTACTTCCCGGACCTAGATTTCTCTTCGGCGGCAAGGACCTTTTTTTATCATTAATTTTCTCTGGTGACATATATAAGAAATCTGCACGTCCTGCACACCACGGAGTGCCAGTACGCGCCGATTTCTTAATTCGTGATCGCATAATAGGGATCGCACCTATTTGTCGATGACAATGATTTTATTGGGGATGTTCGATTTCTACAAGCGACAGTCTGGCCGTTATTTATTACTGTGTAGGATTTTAGTTTATAATTATAATGGTGTGTGAGCATATCATTACAATAGTTGCCCAGAGAAAACTTGGTCAAAGATGAACTTACTAGAAAATCGACTTCTGACAAAACTAAAAATCGTGTGGGCCACAAGGCGATGTTTCCGCTGCCCGTTATTACTAAGCTTGCTGTAGTGGAAAAGCCACAGCAGAAGCTAATAGAAAAGCTGGTGTTAAAGAAGGAAGGAGTATGTAACCATATATTATTATAATATTATAATATTATAAATATAAAGTACCAATGTACATCATACGGTTCACTACGCCACGAATCTATCCTAATTTCAGGAAAAAGTTTCACGAACGTCCTTATTCTTAACTACGTTTGGATTGCACTTGAAAATATATTAAAACATTCTGTTTATTATAGTTGCCCAGAGAAAACTTGGTCAAAGATGAACTTACTAGAAAATCGACTTCTGACAAAACTAAAAATCGTGTGGGCCACAAGGCGATGTTTCCGCTGCCCGTTATTACTAAGCTTGCTGTAGTGGAAAAGCCACAGCAGAAGCTAATAGAAAAGCTGGTGTTAAAGAAGGAAGGAGTATGTAACCATATATTATTATAATATTATAATATTATAAATATAAAGTACCAATGTACATCATACGGTTCACTACGCCACGAATCTATCCTAATTTCAGGAAAAAGTTTCACGAACGTCCTTATTCTTAACTACGTTTGGATTGCACTTGAAAATATATTAAAACATTCTGTTTATTATAGTTGCCCAGAGAAAACTTGGTCAAAGATGAACTTACTAGAAAATCGACTTCTGACAAAACTAAAAATCGTGTGGGCCACAAGGCGATGTTTCCGCTGCCCGTTATTACTAAGCTTGCTGTAGTGGAAAAGCCACAGCAGAAGCTAATAGAAAAGCTGGTGTTAAAGAAGGAAGGAGTATGTAACCATATATTATTATAATATTATAATATTATAAATATAAAGTACCAATGTACATCATACGGTTCACTATACGCCACGAATCTATCCTTACTTTAGGAAAAAGTTTCACGAACGTCCTTATTCTTAACTACGTTTGGATTGCACTTGAAAATAATATATTATAACATCCTGTTTATTATAGCCAAAGGTGGGCAAGTTAATGAAAATAATTAACTCAAGTTAAGTTAAGTTAAGAGGACACAAGATCGATAAGTTAAAAGTTAACAGTTAACAAATTATAAATTTAACTCGATAAGTTAAAAGTTAATATAGAAAAAAATATTAACTTAACTCAGTTTAAAAAAAGTTAATCTATTTTTTTTTTAATTAGTGTGTTAATCACATAAAGAGTGAATGTGTCTTTTAGTTTCTAATTTATAAATTATAAAAAACAATTTTATTGAACTTTTATCATAATGTACATTGTTACCATTTTACTTTTACTTTACTATTATTTACTAATTTAAACTATCTAAAGAAAAAGTTTCACGAACGTCCTTATTCTTAACTACGTTTGGATTGCACTTGAAAATATATTATAACATCCTGTTTATTATAGTTGCCCAGAGAAAACCTGGTCAAAGATGAACTTACTAGAAAATCGACTTCTGACAAAACTAAAAATCGTGTGGGCCACAAGGCGATGTTTCCGCTGCCCGTTATTACTAAGCCTGCTGTAGTGGAAAAGCATCAGCGGAAACCAATTGAAAAGCTGGTGTTAAAGAAGGAAGGAGTATGTAACCATATATTATTATAATATATTATAAACATAAAGAACCAATGTAAATCATACAGTTCGTTACGCAGCAAATGTTTTATTTGTTGTTTAATACAGATAAAATAATAATAATATACCCAGCACTCCTCGCATACATCTATTACCATCCTTTGCTTATTTACTTAAATCTTGTATCCCTTGAATAGCGCATAATCAGACTTGATTTGTATTTTATTTATAAATTATTAAATGGCTATATTAACTGTCCTATAACTTCTTAACCCGTAATGACATAGGCGCAATTTCAACTTTTGGCTTGGGGGGGGGGGGGGGGCTGAATATATTAAATGCAAGCAGGCCCTTACAATATAGCATTTTGAAATTGTATGACCTAGATTTTTGGGAGGGCTAAGTTCCCCCAAGTCCCCTGAATTTGTGCCTTAGTAAATAATTTAAAAAATATCGATCCGTTTTGTTCTATTTCCTTTAACTCATTTAAAAATCATGTTTCCGCTAATCTATCTACACCTATAAATTGATATATCTATATTACAATATTAATTATTATTATTTTTTAATATTATAATATATAGATATATCGAAATGCATTTGAAAATATTAATAATTGTTTTTATTTTTTATTAATATTTTCGAATGTTAGTTGTTTCCTAATTCATGTAATTGGTTCCAAACCCATCTAATATTTCAGTGTATAAATCATTTATTATATACCTATTTTATAGTACATTAAATAACCAGATTAAGAATATAATATTATTATTACGTAAGTAGGTAACTTATGTTATGTGTAAAAACAGGATTTAATTGCATTGAAAAAAAATAAAACATAAAAATACACAAAAATTGCATATTAAAATTGTATAATTGCACCAAAAAATACGTAAAAATTGCATAATAAATTGCACTTTAAAAATTCAAGTTATATAAAAAAATTAGATAAATGTTACTCTTTTGAATTGAAATTGATAAATCTGTAATATGTGCCTAAGTAAATAATAATTATAATTCGCGCGGGGGGCGTGAGGTTCCTGACTGCGCATACCCGAGGCCCGAGCAGGTAATATTATTATAATATTAGATAAGACTTCTGCTGGACCTGGTGGTGGGGCCAAAGTTCGTGCCGGCCGAACGAAACGACAATATAATATATAATAATCGGATCGATAATATTTTTATCGGAACGTTCGTCGAACGCAAATTGATAATATTTTTGGAAATA